>NC_045544.1:137401791-137503767 GCF_009769535.1 Thamnophis elegans
GAAGAGGATTGTTATAATGTCAAACATGTAAGATATTGACGTTAAGTTGGAATAGATAAATAATGAATATGATTGTAAAACGTAACTGTTATTGCACAAAATATTTGGACCCAGGCCACACACTGTTTAATGGACTATTTGTATTAAGATAAAATAAAAACTTATAAAAACAACAACAACAAAGACATTAACAAAATCTGGAAGGGAAGCGTGTGGTTTTGAGAGAGTTACGTTCAAACTTTGCTTAAAACATTAATGAAGTAAACTCAAAGGCGCTTTTGTCAAAAGGCAACAAGACTGTTTTTTTTTTCCTGGAGGATTTTGGTCTTAAAGTTCCTTGATCTAAAACAGTGTTTTCAAACATGGCAGTGTTAAGATGTGTGGACTTCAATTCCCAGAATTCCCCAGCCAGCCATGCTGGCTGGGGAGTTCTGGGAATTGAAGTCCATACATCTTAATGGTGTAAATTTGAAACAAACAAAAAAAAAAAAACACCACAAACTGATACATCCTCCTTTTCCATTTTCCAAACTCCTACCAAACGGCACAATGATGGCACAAAGGGGATGATGGCACCATAAACTCTTCCCCTTTTGTATGCGTGTGGCAGTGTCACACCCACAGGAGAGGTGCATTTGCATGGTGACTCTCCTTAGGATTAAGAAGAAATTTCCTAGAACCAAATAGAAAATTCCTGATAGTTAGAACAATTACTCAGTGGAACAATGTTTTCTCCAGAAGTTGTGGATTCTCCAACACTGGGAGTTTTTAAGATGTTGCACAACCATTTGTCTGAATTGGTACTATAGGGTTTCCTGCCTGAGCAGGGGGTTGGACTAGAAGACCGCCAAGGTCCCTTCCAACTCTGCTATTCTATTCTATTCTGTTCTATCATATTCTATTCTATCATATCCTATCCTATTCTATAACCATGTTGCTTGTATCTTTACAATTTATATTGATTTATTTGTTCCTAGTATGATTTGATTGCTTATTAGTAACCTATGACTATCACTAAGTGTTGTATCTTAGGATTCTTGATGAATGTATTTTATTTTTATGTACACTAAAAGCATCTGCACCAAAGACAAATTTCTTGTGTGTCCAAACACACTTGGCCAATAAAGAATTCTATTCTATTCTATTCTATTCTATTCTATTATTCTTGACAATGTATTTTATTCTCCTTCTGTACACTGAGAGCATATGAACCAAAGACAAATTCCTTGTGTGTCCAATTACATTTGGCCAATAAAGAATTCTATTCTATTCTATTCTATTCTATTCTATTCTATTCTATTGTTCTGGATGAATGTATTTTATTCTCCTTATGTAAACTGAGAGCATCTGCACCAAAGACAAATTCCTTGTGTGCCCAATTACATTTGGCCAATAAAGAAATCTATTCTATTCTATTCTATTCTATTCTATTATTCTTGACAATGTATTTTATTCTCCTTCTGTACACTAAGAGCATATGAACCAAAGACAAATTCCTTGTGTGTCCAATTACATTTGGCCAATAAAGAATTCTATTCTATTCTATTCTATTCTTCTGGATGAATGTATTTTATTCTCCTTATGTAAACTGAGAGTGTATGCACCAGTGGTGGGTTTCAAAAATTGTTTGACCCTACTCTGTGGGTGTGGCCTCCTTTGTGGGAGTGGCTTGCCACCCATGTGACTGGATGGGAGTGGCTTGCCACCCATGTGACCGGATATGAAGATGCCGACGACACTTGTCAGAACCACCTTAAATTACCTCACACACAGCACTGGCATGCATAAGAATAGGATGTAAGCTTGTTTTTTAAAAGGCATCTTTGGTTTGCGTTAAAACAACTTCAACACACGCCATGTTCTGATTGCACCACAAACACAGTAGTCATCCTTACCTTTCACAGAGGCACTGAGTTTTATAAATATGAGCATGATAGTGTAGAATAATCATATCCAAGGACCAGTGGTGGGTTTCAAAAAATGTTGGAACCTCTTCTGTAGGTGTGGCCTGCTTTCCGGGTCCACTGGTGGAACCTCTTCTAATCGGTTCGGTAGATTTAGCAGTTAGACTTATATACCGCTTCATAGTGCTTGCAGCCCTCTCTAAGTGGTTTACAGAGTCAGCATATCGCCCCCCGCAGTCTGGGTCCTCATTTCACCCACCTTGGAAGGATGGAAGGCTGAGTCAACCTTGAGCCGGTGAGATTAGAACCGCTGAACTGCAGATAACAGTCAGCTGAAGTGGCCTGCAGTACTGCACCCTAACCACTGCGCCACCTCGGCACAGATTTGACGAACCGGTTCTACCGAATAGGTGCGAACTGGTAGGAACCCACCTCTGGTATGCACCAAAGACAAATTCCTTGTGTGTCCAATCACACTTGGCCAATAAAGAAATCTATTCTATTCTATTCTATTTCTCTATTCTTCTTGACAATGTATTTTATTCTCCTTATGCACACTGAGAGCATCTGCACCAAAGACAAATTCCTTGTGTGTCCAATTACATTTGGCCAATAAAGAATTATATTCTATTCTATTTCATTACATTCCATTCTTCCTATCCTATTCTTATTTCTATCCTATTCTTATTCCTATCTTTCTTATTCCTGTTCTATTCTTATTCTTACTCTCTTATTCCTATTCTCTTATTCCTATTCCTATTCCTTTCTGGTTTCAATAAAGATAAAAAAATACAAATATCTGAGGCTTGAAGTTCAAGAATCGAGAATGTTTGGTGTATTGTTTTTGCTTTGATCGAGGTTCCTTTTCATTCCCGCTCTGCTTTTCTTCTCTATCGATTGCGCCTCTCCCCGAGATGCATCAATCTAGGGCACGCTATAAATATTTGAATTGAATAATGAATGAATTATCGGAGTGAAATTCCAGGGCCTTGCTGTAATTCTAAGCATTGGTTTTTATTCTCTGTGTTCTAAAGAGAAGGATGGATCACCTCTTAGAGCTGTTATTTGCCAGGTTTTGACTCAAGACTCCATGGCATCCAGTTATGGCTTTACAGGTAGTTCTCGACTTACAACAATTTGTTTAGTGACCATTCAAGGTTACAACAGAACTGAAAAAAAAAGTGACACGACCATTTTTCGCAGCTACGCCCGTTGCAAGATCCCCGTGGTCAGGTGATCAAAATTTGGATGCTTGGCAACTGACATGTACTTAGGACGGTTGAAGTGCCTTGGGGCCACTTTTGGTAACCTTCTGACAGTGGCAAGCCCGATTCACTTAACAACCGTGTGACCAACATAACCATAGCAGCAATTCACTTAACAAATGGGTCGAGAAAGGTCATAAAATTGGGGGGGGGGGGAGGCTCATTTAATGGTCTTGCTGAGCAACATAAATTTTGGGCTTGATTGCGGTCGTAAGTCTGAGTGGCGCGGTGGCCTGGAGGTGGAGCTCTCACCTCACAATCAGGAGGCTGTGAGTTCGATCCTAAATACAGGCAGAGATTTCTCTCTCTGGGCACGATGAGAATATGTATCTGCTGAACAAAACTCTGCCCTGGGGACAGGCAGGGCAGCTGGCCAGTAAATACTCTGCTAGCTCCATTCAGTTGTCCAGACTTCACCGCACAAGGGATTACGGTGTCGTTAAACAAAGGGATGATGATGACAAAACAAACTGTCATTAGAGTGGTGAGGTGGCCTAGATGTGGAGCTCTCGCCTCACAATCTGTGAGGCTGTAAGTTCGATCCTAGGTAGGGGCAGATATTTCTCGCTCTCTGGGCACAGTGAGAATACGTATCTGCTGAACAAAACTCCGCCCTGGGGACAGGAAAGGCATCTGGCCAGTAAAACACTCAGCTCCATTCGGTTGCCCAGACTCCGCCCCACAAGGGATTATGGGGTCATTAAAAGATGATGACGATTGTGGTTGTAAGTCGAGGACTACTTATAGTGCAGCAAAGGAGTAGCTCGCTAGAGTTTCCACAGAAGCGAGGCGCTTGTATCGCAAAACACTTTGCTTACTGTGAAAAGCCACAGACGTAAATAGTGAGAATGACACATTTTCTTAAAATATCACAGACCGTTTGAAAGAATTTGTTCTGCCGAAATCCAGAAGGACAGTTATCAACTTGTTTTTTAAAAGTAGTCTTCGATTTACAACCGATTTGTTTAGCAACTGTTTGGAATGACGACACTTTCCCGCCAAAAGCTACTTACGACCTGCAGGAAATCCTCGACTTACGACCATAATTGAGCCCAAAATTTCTGCTGCTAAGTGAAACATTTGTTACGTGAATTCCCTCCCTCCCTTTTTATGACCCTTTTTTTGCCATGGTTGTTAAGTGAATCACTTCAGTTGTTGAGTTAGTAACACGGTTGTTAAGTGAATCTGGCTTCCCCATTGACTTTGCTTGTCAGATGGTTATAAAAATTGGTCACATGAATTTGGGTCATAAAATATCAACCAATAAGCATTTTTGCTTGCCCAAAGGTCGCAAATACGATGTCATAAATACGAGTCAGTTGCCAAGCAACCTGATTTTGGTCACGTGACCATAGGGATGCTGCAAGAGTCATAAGTTGAAAAACGATCTTAAGTCACTTTTTTCAGTGCCGTTGTAACTTTGAATGGTCACTAAAGGAACTGTTGTATGTCGAGGATGTTCTGACCCAGCCTTAGCAGAAGCAAGAAACAGCCTCCTTGTCATGAAAAAAAACCTCTTGTGAATTAATGGCATCCGCCCACCGAAAAACCCAGGCCATAGTCCTTCAAGGAGTTAACTGCAATACAGACCTTATCAGTTCCTTACGATAACTGCAAGGCCGAAAGGCTGTAAGTTAAGTTCTGGCAAGCAGCCTTTGATGCACGAAACACCATGAGCAAAATCTTCAGAAATACGAACTGTTGTCTCCTACGACAACCACTACCATTTCCTTTTATTTATTCCCCAGCCAGGGAGGAGCATCTATGGGTGCTTTGCTTCCTTGTGTCTACTCCTTGTCCTCCGTTGTTCTCCTCTCCTAACAGCTCTGCACATATGGGCATCTGGAACAGGTCCCAGCTGTTCTTCCGCCTCACTTATCTCAGCCTCCAAAGGCAACTGCCTCTCCGGTGGCTGGGAAACGTTGGACGGCCCTGGCTCTACCTCTCTCTGCATCTGATCATCAGAGTCTTCCCCAGACCCCAGAACTGGTCCAAGTTCCTCCCCAATCTCCCCATTGCCTGAGTCTGCTATCAGCTCTGCTGGCAGCTGGTGGGCCACAACAGAGGATTTTCTATATTATAAAAATTATGATGGTTGTGATAGTGTTTTGGGGCATTTGACAATCACCTCACTTTGTGGTTTGCTGTGTTTCGTGATCACATGACCACAATTTGTGACCTTTTTTGCCAGTTTCTTGTGTTTAGAGCTGAATCACTTTATGACCCTGGGGGTCACTTAACAATTGCCACATTCATTTAATGACCACTGCATTCATTCACTTAATGACTGCCACGTTTGCTTAACAACCAACGCAAAAAAGTAAAGAAGAAAAAAAAAGAGAAGAGCCAGGTCGCATGATGTCTCGACTTATGACCAGAATTTCCAAGCTCAATGATGGTTGTAAATCAAGGACTATTTGTAAAGTACCAGATATGTACTACAGGTAATCCTTGACTTAGGACCACAATTCTCTGTTGTTAAGTGAGACACTTGTGAAATGAATTTTGCCCCATTTTACGACCCTTCTGGCAACTGTTGTTAAGTGGATCACTGCAGTGGACATGTTAGTAACTTGGGTTATTAAGTGAATTTGGCTTCCCCTTTGACTTTGCTGGTCAGAAGGTCGCAAAAGGGGATCAAGTGACTCCAAGATGCTGCAACCGTCATAACTACGAGCCAGTGGCCAAACGCCTGAATTCTGATCACGTGACCACGGGGATGTTGCAATGGTGTGAAAAATGATCGTAAGTCACATTTTCCACAGCTGTTTTAACTGTCAACCTTGAAGCGGAACTGGCCCAAACCGTTTTGAAGCTTCGGTATTGCCAGACTGAATCTGAGGGATAGGGAGAGGGGGGAAATAGAGATAGCTGGGGTTTTGTAGCCAAAACAAAATACTTTCTCCTGGGAACCAAGGTCATTCTCCTGGGAACCAAGGACATTGGTCGGAGAGAGAGGAGGAGTGACATTACCAGGCAACCGGACAGAACCTCAATTGGACCATGTGACTGATTGCACAGATGACTTACTCTCTGGAGAAAAATATTGTGGGGGTGTAAGACATCCCTAACACCCCTCAGCGTGTGTGTTATGTTAAGATACAGCCTGTTGTGCCTTAAAATGCCTTCTACTGTACTGCCGTAAAATGGCTTCTACTGCACAGCGCAGTGGATTTTGCCATGGTAACGGCTTCACAGTACTCCACAAGGAGGCTCCCTCAAGTAAGGGGGAAAAATCCAACATTACAAATTACATTTGATCCGGTCAATTCCCCCCTATAAATGAATAAATAAATACCCAGCCAATGCCAGGTTATTGGCTAGGATCCAATAAAACTATTACTGGAGGAATCTACTTGCCTCAAGAGTTTTGTTAGCTATGGGTGTATTACTTGGAACTCTGACATTAACTTTGAATGGCCATTAAATGGACAGTTTTTTAATCTTTTAACCTTTAATTTTTCTTCGCGTGGTGAACATGTGTTTCTCCCAAGCACATTTAAACTCAGTTACTGATGCTCGACCTTCTGCCTCTCCATCTCTATGACCTTTCCTTCCATTGCCTTATTAATTGCTTAATAAGATTGCATCGCTTCTGCCATTAAGCTTATTCAGGTGGATGGCCTGGAAGCATTCAGAGAAAATTAAGTGCAGGAAGTTCTCGACTTACAACGGTTCATTTAGTGGCCCTTCAAAGTTACGACAGCGCTGAAAAACAAGTGACTTAGGACCGTTTTTCCTCACTTTACGACCGTGCCAGCATCCCCATGGTCAATGTGATCAAAAATTCATAGGTTTATTGGCCTTACATGTCACCCTTCTCCCAAAGGACTCAGGGAGGCGTACGACATAAAAACACCTATGACAAAACTTAAAAGAAAGATTAAATAGAATATATCCAAGAAAACCCAATAGACATTTACAATGAGATTTAGAAATTAAATTAAAATTGACAATCAAAATTAATAATTTATTTTATTCAGGCCAGGCCGGCTTGCTGGAAAAGCCAACTTTTTAGGGCACGCCGGAAGGATCGGCGCTGAATGGCAGATGGCAACTGGCTCATATTTATGACGGTTGCAGCGTCCTGGGGTCGTGTGAGTCACTTTTGCGACCTTCTGACAAGCAAAGTCAATGGGGGATGCCTGATTCACTTAACAACTGGGGCTACAAACTTATCCGTGATTCATTTAACAACTGTGGCAAGAAAAGTCGTACACTGGGGCAAACGCACTTAACAAATGTTTCACTTAGCCACATCAATTTGGGGCTCAATTATGGTCGTAACTTGAGGACTATGTGGATTTATGACGGTTACAATGTCCGGGGTGTGTGCGTCACGTGATCAACGTTTGGGACCTTCTGACAAGCAAAGTCAACAGGGAAACCAGATTAAAATTTACACAACCGTGTTACTAACTTAACAATTGCAAGGATTCACATAACAAAATTTTCACTTAGCAACCTACCCGTGTTTCCCCCAAAACAGGACAGGGTCTTATTTTCTTTTGACCCCGGAAATAAGCGCTTGGCCTTATTTTTGGGGAGGCCTTATTATTTTTGAGGTGCAGGAGGTCCCTTAACCTCAGCCCATGCGCTGCGGATCAGCTGATCCAGAGACAGGCGGTAGTTCTGTCTCTGTTCCGCGTGGATGGCAGGTCCTTGTGTGCTGCGTGGGCAGTGGTGGGTTGCAGGAGGTATGCACCGGTACGGCGTGCCAGGAGCACCGGATACCGTTCTGGTACGGTTCTCCGGAGGGCCCACCTGCCCGCCCGAAGCTCCTTACTGGTCTTCTAAGTCTTCAGCGCCTGCGCAACACTCCGCTGAGCACCTGGATCGTTGCGGAGGCTCGCGGAGGCACTAAGACGCATGCGTGCGCTGCGCGCGTCCATGTGGATGCCGCCGGGCCCATTTCAACCATACTGGTTGTAACGGAATCCAGAACCCACCACTGTGCGTGGGGCATGCCCCCCCTTCCGCCTCCCAGGAAGTGGCGGGGACCGGCTGCGCATATGTTTAAATATTTTCCAGGAGGGCTTATTTTCAGGGGAGGGCTTATTTTAGCGCATGCGCTCAAAAGCATTGATGTGGCTAAGTGAAACATTTGCTAAGTGCCTTTGCCCCAGTATACGACTTTTCTTGCCACAGTTGTTAAATGAATCACGGATAAGTTTGTAACCCTCGGTTGTTAAGTGAATCAGGCATCCCCATTGACGTTGCTCGTCAGAAGGTCGCAAAAGTGAATCACACGACCCCAGGACGCTGCAACCGTCATAAATATGAGCCAGGGCTCAATTGTGGTTGTAACTTGAGGACTACCTGCACCGACTCCCTGCAGGTTGAAAGCCGGGGTTTCCAGGGGGGGAAAATATGTTCAGTCCTTGATATCAGAGTAAGAATCAACCCATCACTACTCACATATTTCCAACCAAGCGTGGTTTTGCAGTTTTCACAGTAAATATCAGCCACAGCATGAAGTCCCGTTAGCAGAATTCGCTCCTCTGCAGGACCACAGCCCACATTCACTCTGCGGGTGACAAGGGGATGGGAAGAGGGAGAAAAAGCTTATTTTCACCGAAGGAGCAAATTATTAATTTCATCACAGACTGTCAAGCGTTACCAACTAACCAATTTTGTTGTATTTATTTTGTACAACAACAGACTATGCTAACTATATTCCAGAGCAGTGTTGCTCCAACCTGATCCCTTTAAGAAGCGTGGACTTCAACTCCCAGAATTCCCCAGCCAGCATGTGGACTTCAACTCCCAGAATCCCCCAGCCCGTGTGGACTTCAACTCCCAGAATTCCCCAGCCAGCATGTGGACTTCAGCTCCCAGAATTCCCCAGCCCGTGTGGACTTCAACTCCCAGAATTCCCCAGCCAGCATGTGGACTTCAACTCCCAGAATTCCCCAGCCAGCATGGCTGGCTGGGGAATTCTGGGAATTGAAGTCCACACCTCATAAAGTCACCGAGGTTAATAAAAAAAAAATACTCCTTCGGGGTACAGAAATATTAAAAACAAAAGTCACTTTTAAAGACCCGTTTCACAAATTGTACACTGAGTTTTTACAAAATTTGTGTGAAATATTAATAAGGCTTTAGGAAGCCTTAGTAAGGCCACAGCTGGAATCCTGCATCCAGTTGTCATGACAGGAAAGATGTTGAGATAAAGTACAGAGAAGAGCAACCAAGATGATTAAAGGCCTGGAGATAAAAACATATGCAGAAAGTTGCCAGAATGGGTTTGGCCAGTCTAAAGAAAAGAAGGATTTTGGGGGGGACGTCATGGTGCCAGTATTTGAGGGGTACCACAAAGAAGAAGAAAAAAGGGTGTGTGTCAACTTATTCTCAACTTTAAGCCATGGGGGGGGGGGGGGACTTCAACTCCCAGAATTCCTTACTCGGTGTGACTTGAATTCTGGGAACTGAAGTCCACATATCTTAAAAGTTGCAAAGTTTGAGAAACACTCCGCTTATCAAGATTTCCATCGTAGAAAAAAGACAATGTTATTCTGTTCTATTCTATTCAAATAATAGAAAACTACATTTCCCCCATTTAAAAAAAAATTACCAAAAAACCCCACACACTTCTATGAGGGTCTAGGCTCATTCAAACCAGCATTTCAACTAACTGGGTTTTTTGACAAGATGCAATGAATGGAAGCTAATCAAGGAAGGGAACCAATCTAGAAATAAGGAGAAATTTCTTTGACAGTCAGAATAGTTAACCAGTGGAATAATAGCTTGGCTCCAGAAGTTGTGAATGCTCCATCACTGGAGGTTATTGAAAGCAGACTGGATAACCATTTGACCAGGATACTATAAGGTCTCCTGCCTTCGACAAGGGGTTGGACTAGAAGACCTCTGAGGTCTTTTCCAGACCTATGATTGTGTTTCATTTTTGTATCCTAATTAGTTTAATGAAAAGAAGGACTAGGGGAGACATGGTAGCAGTCTTCCAATATCTCAGGGGCTGCCCCAAAGAAGAGGGAGTCAAGCTATTCTCCAAAGCACCTGAGGGTAGAACAAGAAGCAATGGGTGGAAACTAATCAAGGACAGAAGCAACCTGGAACTTCATGACAGTTAGAACAATTAACGAGTGGAATCACTTGCCCCCAGAAGTTGTGAATTTTCCAACACTGGAGGTTTTTAAGAAGTGATAGGACAATCATTTGTCTGAAATGGTGAAGGGTTCCCTACTTGAGCAGGGAGTTGGACAAGAAGACCTCCAAAGTCCCTTCCATTATTCTGTTATTCTCCTGCTTGAGCAGGGGGTTGGACTAGAAGACCTCCAAAGTCCCTTCCATTATTCTGTTATTCTCCTGCTTGAGCAGGGGGTTGGACTAGAAGACCTCCAAAGTCCCTTCCATTATTCTGTTATTTTCCTGCTTGAGTAGGGGATTGGACTAGAAGACCTCCAAAGTCCCTTCCATTATTCTGTTATTTTCCTGCTTGAGTAGGGGATTGGACTAGAAGACCTCCAAAGTCCCTTACATTGTTTTGTTATTCTCCTGCTTGAGCAGGGGGTTGGACTAGAAGACCTCCAAAGTCCCTTCCATTATTCTGTTATTCTCCTGCTGGAGCAGGGGGTTGGACTAGAAGACCTCCAAAGTCCCTTCCATTATTCTGTTATTCTCCTGCTTGAGCAGTGGGTTGGACTAGAAGACCTTCAAGTTCCCTTCCAACTCTGTTATTCTGTTAACCCTGTTATTCTCTACTGTCAGCAAGGCAAGCCACGAAGAGTAACACAGCTGTTCCTTACAGCTTATCTTTCAGTAATAAGATAATTTCCTCCCCATCTGGAAGTTTTATTTTAGTCCTCCAGCAACAGATAGCCTTTAAAAGGAGAACAAGGTTAAAACCATTACGGTTCACAGTCCTCTCTGTTGGCTAATTGTGTCCCAAGACCAGGCAGATCTCATGAAAAAAAGCTACGGTGAGATATTTTACAAAGACCAACAACGACCACAATACTTTAAAAAAACAAAAACACAAAACACTCACACTGAATTGAAGAGATAGGCTCGCCCTTGACTTCCCTGGAAAGACTGAAAGGCAAGCAAAAATAGGATAAAATAAAATAAAAATTGATTAAACTCGGTGGGTAGTATACAAAGGCAGTTCTAAAAAAAAAGGTATATTCCTTTAAGACAAAAGTTTTCCTCAACTGTGGCAGCTTGAAAGTGTGTGGACTTCAACTCCCAGAATTCCCCAGGCCGGCTAGGGAATCCTGGGAGTTGAAGTCCACCTATCTTCCAGCTGCCAAAGTTGAAGGAAAGTGTGTTAAGAAATTGCTAGATGCTCTTTTAGCGATTTCTGAATCCCCCCCTTTTTTCTTGCACTCTTATCACACCATTCCGCACCAAGTCTCCTTAACTAAAAAAAAAAAAGAGAGATTTTTGATTTATTTTGTTTGCAAAAATGTCTCTGTGCCAAGAGATGTCAATAGTTGATGGAATTGTATCTGACTTGAGCATTTATGGGGAAAAAATAGACTAGCATTCAACAAAACACACAGTTATTTTAGCCTGCAAGCCCAGGGGGAAAATATGTCAGCTAGGGAGAAAAAAAAAATCAAAAGCCCAGACAGACAAGCGAAAAGGGGGAGGGGGGAGAGGGGGAGAAGAGATATGAAAATACAGATTTTTTTTAAAAAAGGGAAATTTATACTCAGCAACACTCTATAAATAACAAGAAAAAAATTGGCACTTACAGGAGGTGCTCACCTTACAGCCATTTGTTCAGTGACCATAACAAGTTAACAAAGGCACTAAAAAAAAGACTTATGACCATATTTCACACTTACGACCACTGCAGCATCCCCATGGGCCACACAATTGAAATTCAGGTGCTCGGCAAGCGACTCGTATTTATGACCGTCAAAATCAAACGGAGTGGGGGGACGGGGGATGGACCAATTTGCTTAATTTAGGGATTCACTCAACAGGCTGTGGCAAGAAAGGTCGTAAAATGGGGCAGAACTCACTTAACAACGGTCTCGCTCAGCAACGGGCATTTTTGGGCTCAATTTTGGTCGTACGTCAAGGCTCACGTGTGATAGCTTTCTTGTCCCTTTTTGTATAAGATGGGCAGCTATATAAATTAGTTAAATCAATAGATATTTCCAAACTGGTAGTCCTTGACTTATGACCAGTCGCTTAGGGAATGTTCATGTTATGACGGACCCCCCCCAAAAAAAACAGTTCTTACGATGGAGATTCAAACTTCAAGCAACCAGTCCATATTTACAGACATTTGCAGTGTCCCTCAAACAGCTGACCGCAATTTCCGATATTTTTGGAAAACAATGCCTGCAATTTCTTGCAAAAAAAAGCCCATTGTGGACAATGGATTTGCTTAACAAGTTTAATGTTCATTGACAACTGTGGATTCACTTAAAGACCGTGGCAAGAAATTCACAAAATTGAGTTGGTCATGTGATAATCTGAAAAATAACCGGCATGACTTACAAACGTAATTCTGGCTCAGTGACGGTCGTAAATTGAAGATTACCTATATGGACCAATAACCTTAATTTGCAAAATAATTTTATGCAACCTGATTCCAAGGCTTTTTTAAAATACCCTGTTGGTTGTAAAGAGAGCAAATTTTCTAAAATTAATCTCATTCCAAGTAACTGTCATGTGCCTTTAAATTTGTCAGCTGCCAAATACAGTTGAGGTCCAGCCAGCCAATCCAGCATCACAGTCCTGGGCATGCCCCGCCTCCTCTACATGGCTCCACCTTCATTTAAAGGGAAACATTCTATTTATGTTCTGAGTTTTTTTAACATCTGGAAAAATAAGCATTTGGTTTGGATTAAAGATGCAGGCAGAGGAAGAGCCACGCCACAAGGAGCTTTTGAAAGGGCACATTTTCGTCATGGAGGAGTTTAAAATCAGCGCATTGAGAGAGCTCTTTGTTAAGTTTCCCATGGGAATTGCCAGATATTTCTTTTGCTGCTTGCTGGAAACCAGCCATACCAAAATTAAGATTATTTTGTTCAGTGTCTAGACCAGAGTTTCTGAAACTTGGAACGTTAAGAGAGGTGGATTTCCACTCCGAGAATTTCCCAGCCAGCCTGCTTTAAGGTGGGTGGGCTTCAACTCCCAGAATTCCCCAGCCAGCACGCTTTAAGGTGGGTGGGCATCCACTCCCAGAATTCCCTTATCAGTATGTTTAAACTAGGTAGGCTTCCACTCCCAGAATTCCCCAGCCACCCTCCTTTAAGATAGGTGGGCTTCCACTCCCAGAATTCCCCAGCCATCCTCCTTTAAGATGGGTGGGCTTCCACTCCCAGAATTCCCCATGAGGAGGGCTCATGAGGAGATCTTCTTGAGATGTTTGAACACCTCACAATGGGGTTGACTATGGCAAGGGCAGAGCCTGGTGAAAGGTTGCCGAAAAACGCCCTGATTGATTCATGAGTATTGAGCCAAGTTTCAATACAAATTTATTTATTCATCCATTCATTTATTAAGAGCCCCATTAGGCAAGATCTGTTCGCAGTCAAGCCTATGCTTGGTTTGATTTATAGCTGAACTTTACCTCTCTTCCTCCACTCAGTCTGTGTCATAAATCACATTCCCCTATAAGATGCACCCCTCCCGAGCCTGCTGCAGAAATCTGAGATCGGACTCCAGTCGACAGTATGCGTGGTTATCTCTCCTCATAAGGCTACAAGTAGTGCAATGGCCGTAACTGCGAGGAGTAGTCATCAGTTACTTTTTTCAGTGCCGTCATGTCAGAACATGTCTCTACATGAATGAATGGCTGTAACCAGAGGACTACCTGTGCATATGTGTTGTGGCCCAGCAGGAGCCGTTGGAGCTGCCGATGGACTCCGATAGCGAGGACCCCTATAAGTCTGCTATGGAAGATGTGGAGGACCCTGGGCAGGGTACAGACTCCAAGCAGGGACTAGAGAAGCTGGTTGGCCACCAGGAGGCCCCTGAGGCATGGAGCAGTGGGGAAGATCAAAGGGAGTTTGTCCCTGATGCCAGGCAACGAAGGGCGGAGAAACGGAGGCTGCAGTTACGGAGACAGACTCATAAGAGATAATCAAGCCCAGGTGGTTGTGGCTTGGCCCCTCTCAAGAGAGTATATAAAAAGAGACTTTGGGAGGAGTCCTTTTGCAGGACACAACCATTCCTAGTAATCTGGAGAACTCCTTGTCTGGTCTGCCTTGTGTTCCCGTGTCTGTGGGAGTCTGGGTTGCTGCCAACGTCTTGCCAGTGAGTCGTGTCTGAGCTTCCACCCAACAGGATTATAATTGCTGTGAATAAAGAGTGGCAAACAGCTAAGCCTGTGTCTGTGTTCATTACCGGATGGAGGGGGGGGGCAGAACACATATGTATATGTGTTTGCGGTGCAAGGCCAGTAGTGGCAGGGCGGGGTGGGGCCGGAGAGCAGTTTAACAACTGATTCACCCAAACCTGGCCGAACTGGCTGAATCTCACTACTGTTTGTGAAAATACAGAATATATATAATATATAGTCCCCAACTTACAACAGTTCATTCGGTGATGGTTCGAAGTTGCAACGTGATTTATGCCCACTTTTCCACACTTATAACGGTTGCAGCATCCTGTCACGTGATCAAAATTTGGATGCTTGGCCCCTGGCATGCCTTATGACGGTTGCAGTATCCCGAGGACATGCGACCCCCGACCCCCCCCCCTTTAGCGAGCTTCTAACAAAGTCATTGGGGAAGCCAGAGTCACGTCACAACCATATGACTAACTTAACAACTGCAGTGATTCACTTAACAACTGGTGCAAGGAAGGCTGTAAAACGGGGCCAAACTCACTTTGCAGCTGTCTCCTTAGCAACCGAAATTTTGGGCAAAATTCTGGTCATAAGTCCAGGACTGCTATATATGCATATGATTGTTTTTACATATCTATATATCTATATGCATATTTATAGATCTGTCTATCCGTCCATCCGTCCATCCATCCATCCATGAAAAACAAGGAATATATTTGTATATACATAAACATACATATACATAAATACAGTGTATACACAAAGGTAGTCCTCGACTTACAACAGTTCATTTAGTGACCGCTCAAAATTACAACAGCGCTGAAAAAAAGTGACTTATGACCATTTTTCACACTTACGACCATTACGACTTGAAAACTGGTTCATATATACGACGGTCGCAGTGTCCTGGGCTCATGTGATCCCGTTTTGTGACCTTCTGACAAACAAAAGTCAATGGGGAAGCCAAGATTCACTTAACAACCGTGTGACTAACTTAACAACTGCAGTGATTCACTTAGCAACGTTGGCAAGAAAAGTCGTAAAATGGGGCAAAGGTCACTGAACAAAGGTGTCACATAAACTTGGGGCTCGGTTGTGGTCGTAACTCGAGGACTATCCGTCTATTCCTTGATTTTCATATAAATGGACGAACCTATCCTAATAAAATATCTCTTGATTGTTCAACCATTGAGTTTTCAAAGTCGGGTGTTCCCCTGGCTTGAAATTCTCAAGAGGGAATTTATGATCAGAAATTCAGAAGCCAAGGCAGGCCATGGTGTCACAGACACACTCCTTACATGTCAGTCGAACTCCCAAAGTGGCACAAGATTGTGACAGCCACACAATTAATCTGCCAGCGGCGCCTTCGAATCGATGTCAGCGGGATCAGAAGCCGAAAACGAAAAAATAATAAAAATAAAAATGCCGCTGTAGCTCCGGCAGCATTGGTGCCAACCCTCATTTATCGCTTAGAGACCCAGCAAAAGAACGGAAACACACACATGTACACACACACACACAAAGTGGATTCACAAATGTGTCAGAAAGGCCAGTAAATCTTCCTCAATTATCTGACAGTTCCCTTGCTTACATGACAGCTGAGTCAAAGGCAAGGAAAAGAAATCTTAATTTTTTTTGTGCTTGCAGAGAGAGAGAGAGAGAGAGAGAGAGAGAGAGACAGAGAGAGAGACAGAGAAAGAGAAAGAGACAGAGAGACAGAGAGAGAGAGAGACAGAGAGACACACAGAGACAGAGAGAAACAGATACAGAGAGACAGAGAGAGAGACAGACACACAGAGACACAGAGAGAGATACTGAGAGAGACACCCAGAGAGAGACAGAGACAGACAGAGACAGAATCAGAGAGACAGAGATACTCAGAGAGAGACAGAGAGAGAGAGAGAGAGAGAGAGAGAGACAGAGAGACAGAAAGAAAGACAGAGAAACAGAGACAGAGAGACAGAGAGAGACAGAGAGAGAGAGAGAGACAGAGAGAGAGGCATAAAGACAGAGAGAGACAGAGACAGTCAGAGAGAGAGACACACACACACACAGAGAGAGACACACAGAGAGATATTGAGAGAGACACAGAAAAAGACAAAGAGAGAGAGAGATAGAGACCGAGAGAGTGAGAGAGACAGAGAGACAGAGAGACAGAGAGACAGAGACAGAGAGAGAGCGAGAGAGAGAGACAGACACACAGAGAGAGACACAGAAAGAAATATTGAGAGAGACACAGAGAGAGACAGAGAGAGACAGAGAGAGACACAGTCAGAGAGAGAGACAGAGACACACAGAGAGAGACACAGAGAGACAGAGAAAGATATTGAGAGAGACACAGAGAAAGACACAGAGACAGAGAGGGACAGAGAGATAGACAGAGACAGAGAAAGAACGAGAGAGACAGAGAGACAGAAAGACAGAGAGACAGAGACAGAGCGAGAGACACACAGAGAGAGAGACAGAGAGACAGAGAGAGAGAGACAGAGACAGAGCGAGAGAGACAGAGAGAGACACAGAGAGAGACAGAGAGACAGAGCGAGAGAGACAGAGACAGAGCGAGAGACAGAGAGAGAGGCCAAGTGACAGAGACAGAGCGAAAGAGACAGAGAGACAGAGAGAGAAAGAGAGACAGAGACAGAGAGAGAACGAAACTAAAATAGCATCACATCAGTGGATTTTAAAAAAAGAAAAAATACAACATTATTACCACAAGAGTTCTCAGCTCCCCATCTTCCCTTGAAAGGTGTGACCCAGGTAGCAAATGGCATGATTTATCGGTTATCCTCGACTTACGACAACGATTGAGCCCCAAAGTTCTGTCGCTAAGCGAGACGGTTGTAAGGTGAGTTTTGCTCCATTTTACAGCCCAGCCTTGGTTGTTAAGTAAATCACTGCAGTTGCTAAGATGGTTATTAAGTGAATCTGTCTCCCCCACTGATTTTAGTTGTCAGAAGTCCACAAAGGGGTGATCGTAGGACAGCTGGACACTGCAACCGTCATAAATACGAAGCAGTTGCCGAACGTCCGAATTCTGATCACGGGACTGCGCGGATGCTACAAGGAAAGGTCATAAGTCATTCTTTTCATTGCCAGTGTAATTTTGAATGGTCGCTAAATGAATGTTGTGAGGACTATCTACTACAGGGTTATGTTTATTACTCACGGGGGGGGGGGGGGGAGAAGCATTAGACAGGATAGTAAATCTGCTTGTCCAGACAAAAATTTGGTCCAGCTTCCTTCTGCTTCCAAAAAGGAACATCCAGAGATGCTACCTCTATACATAAGAACAATAAGGACAGCAGTACTAATAGTCCTCGACTTACGACCATAGTTGAGCCCAGAATTGATATGGCTAAGTGAGAAATTTGTTAAACGAGTTTTGCTCCATTTTGCAACTTTTCTTGCCAGATTTGTTAAGTGAATCACTGCAGTTGTTAAATTAGTCACACGGTCGTTAAGTGAATCTAGTCCCCCCCCCCAAATGGATTTTGCCTGTCAGGAGGTTGCAAAAGGGGATCACATGATTCCGGGACACTGCGACCCATCATAAATATGAACCAGTTGTCAAGCATTTGTGTGTAAATGACTACGGAATGCTGCCGAGGTTTTAAGTGTGAAACACGGCCATAAGTCACTTTTTTCCGTGCCATTGTAACTTTGAATGGTCACTAAACAAACTGTTGTAAGTTGAGGACTACCTGCATTCAATTGTTGCTATAGGTAGTCCTTGACCTATAACCACAATTGAACCCAAATTTCTGTTGCTAAATGAATCATTTGTTAAGTGAACTTTGCCCCATTTTACGACTTTTCTTCTACAGTTGTTAAGTGAATCACTACAGTTGTTCAGCCAGTAACACGGTTGTTAAATGAATCTGACTTCTGATTACTTGACCCCAGGACACTGCAACCGTCATTAAGATGAGTCAGTTGCCAAGCATCTGAATTCTGATCACAGATACTGCAACCGTCGTAAGTGTGAAAAATGCCATAACTCACATTTTTCAATGCTGTTTTAACTTCGGTCACTAAACAAACGGTCATAAGTCTGGGGCTACCTGTACTAAATGGGGAATTTAAAAACAGTCACTATAACTAGTAGCTATATGGATTTCCCCTAAATCTGTGAATTATTTGATGGTCTATCCAGAGCCTGCAGGTAGTCCTCGGTTTACGACGACAATTGGGCTGAAAACTTCCGTTGTTTACGGAGATATTTGTTAAGTGAGCGGTGTCCCATTTTATGACCAGCCTTGCCACAGTTGTTAAGTGAATCCCTGCAGTTTGATAATATAGTCACACGATTGTTAAGTGAAGCTGGCTTCCCCATTGACTTTGCTTGTTGGAAGGTCACAAAAATTGATCACACGACCTTGGGATATGGCAACGGTCATAACTATGAGTCACTTGCCAAGCGGCTGAACTCTGATCACGTGATCATGGGGATGCCGCAGAGGTCGTAACTCTGAAAAACGGTTGTAAGTCCCTTTTTGGGGAACTTCAAACAGTTACGAAATGAACGGTTGAAAGTCCATTTCTGGACATACATCTGGAAGCCTAACCCTAACCCTAACCCTAACCCTAACCCTAACCCTAACCCTCACCTTAGCAATGCGAAGTACTGGCTTATCCTAAGCCCATGATGGTGAACCTATGACACATGTGTCACAGGTAACATGCAGAGCCTTCTCTGTGGGCACGCAAGCCGTCGTCCCAGCTCAAATCCAGCGCGCATGTGCGCGTGCCTCCCACCCACCAGCTAGTCTTCGGGTCTCTGCCGTGCATGCGCCGGGGAGGCGGGGTGCATGCGGGAGACACATGTGCATGCGTGGGTGTTGCCTGTGAATGCTGGGGGCGCATGCACATGGGGCGGTGGAGCATCGGGTGTGAGGAGTGACCATTTTTGCTGCCAGGAGGCTGCAGGGAGGCCGACTGGGCCCTAAACACAGTGCAGGGCGAGCATAGTGGGCGTCTGCGCATGCGCAGGGGTTGGGATGCATAGGGGGTGGTTTTTGCATGCTCATTGCATTGCACGCGACAATAAAAAGGTTAGCCATCACTGTCCTAAACCAGGGATCAGCAAACTGTGGCTCTGGAGCCGCATGTGGCTCTGGAGCCGCATGTGGCCCTTTCCTTCCTCTGCTGTGGCTCCGTCACCGGTCGGCGTCACAATTTTGAGAGGAGCTTCCGGTGGGTAAGTGGGGGAGAGAATCACAGTGCACCAGGAGAAGACTCTATGGCAAGGGGAGGGTTTTCCAGTTGTCTCCCCAATTGATAGGGCTTTCGGTTATGACAGGTAGAGGAAAAAGGACGCCGCGCTAGGAGGAGACTCTATGGTGGGGGAACTGAACTTCCGGTCAGCTCCAGAATTGAACCGGGGGCTTCCGGTTAGGACCTTTGTGGCTCCCGGTGTTTTCTTTTCGGTGGGAAACGGGTCCAAATGGCTCTTTTGAGTGTTTAAGTTTGCTGACCCTTGTCCTAAGCGAATCCTCTCCGCACAAAACGGCAGTGACAAATTCGATCTTTTACATGCTTGTGACACAAGATTAAGTTTTGAGCTTAACAGGCAAATTCTTTTTATAAAAAACAGATTCTTCCCCGATAAGATTATTTGAAAAGCCTTTCGCTTTGTTTATGGGAATGCTATTTTAGAAATCTTACAGAGGGGAGGGTATTGCCCTTCATCCTGTTGAGACCAGCAACACAAACAAAAACGATACGATTTATAGCATGCCATTTTTGAAATCTGGGAAACTTTGCACTATACACAAGAAACTGTGTGCAAGTTTAAAACAACCGTGATTTATAGCAGGGGTGTGTAACTGGATTTCCTCGAGGGCCGGATCAACATTGCAGTTCTCCCTTGGATGGATTTGGGGGGGGGGGGGATTTGGATTTTTCTGTGTGGATCTGAAGCATTAGAACGTCCCCCTCGCTGCTTCAAACTCTCCTTTGTCTTGCTCTACATTTGACTGACCTCCAAACCCTCCATTGCTCCACACAACACAACCTCTCACCAACTTCTCCCTGTGCCACCAAAGCTGGTCATCTCTAGGGATTTGCAAAAGCTCTTGAAATAAGAAAATGAACTTCAAATTTAGGGGAACGGTTTGCAAGGCCCAGGCATGGATGCATTTATGATTTTGCACCAAAAATTATATCGGATACAATAGAATACAATAGCAGAGTTGGAAGGGACCTTGGAGGTCTTCTAGTCCAACCCCCTGCCTAGGCAGGAAAACCCTATACCGTTTCAGACAAATGGCTATCCAAGACTTCCAGTGTTGGGGCATTCACAACTTCTGGAGGCAAGTTGTTCCACTGATTAATTGTTCGCACTGTCAGGAAATTCCTCCTCAGTTCTAAGTTGCTTCTCTCCTTGATTAGTTTCCACCCATTGCTTCTTGTTCTACACTCAGGTGCCTTGAAGAATAGTTTGACTCCCTCTTCTTTGGGGCAACCCCTGAGATATTGGAAGACTGCTATCATGTCTCCCCTAGTCCTTCTTTTCATAAAACTAGACATACCCAGTTCCTGCAACCGTTCTTCATATGTTTTAGCCTCCAGTCCCCTAATCCTCTTTGTTGCTCTTCTCTGCACTCTTTCTAGAGTCTCCACATCTTTTCTACATTGTGACGACCAAAACTGAATGACGTATTCCAAGTGTGGCCTCATCAAGGCCTTATAAAGTGGTATTAAGACTTCACGGGATCTTGATTCTCTCCCTCTGTTGATGCAGCCTAGAACTGTGTTGGCTTTTTTGGCAGCTGCTGCACACGGCTGGCTCCCATTTAAATGGTTGTCCACTAGGACTCCATAATCCCACTCACAGTTACTACTGTTGAGCAAGGTACCACCTATACTGTACCTGTGCCATTTAGGCTATCGAGTAATTACCAAATATCCACAGAAATAGCTAGCTTTTGTGTAATGATGAAATGGTTGAAGATTCTGGCCAATTTTACTGCTGGGATAGTCAAACCTTTATTGGATTATTAAAAGAGATTTACGGAGATCCTTTTTTTCCCCCAATGGCAGAAGTTTCCCTAGAGCAGAGGTGTCAAACTGGATTTCTTTGAGGGCAGGATCAGCATCGTAATTCTCTTCCGAGGGCCAGCAAAGGGGGGAGGGCATTGGACAAACGCCTCCAGCAGCATCCTGCTGGCCAAAATCGGACACGGGGGGGGGGGGGGTCCGAGGCCCCCACAGGACCTGTTTTCAGTTGGCAGAGTGTTGCAGGGGGTCATGGAGGGCAAAAATGAGGTAGGGGAGTGCACGCAGCCCAGTTTAGCTGGGAGAGACACCGCCGGCCGGTCATTTTGATATTTTTAGGCTGGCCCCACCCGTGGTCCAGATTTAAGTACCCCACGGGCCGGATCGGTGATGGGATTCAAAATGTATTAGTACCGGTTCTGTGGGCATGTCTTTGTGGGCGTGGTGTGGCTCTGTGGGCGTGGCAAGGGGAAGGATACTGCAAAATCCCCCATTCCCTCCCCACCTCACTAACCTGTTTTCCAGATCCATTCTCCTGTTCAGGGCAACAAAAGAAGATTGGCTGGGAGGCAGCAGGGGCGGGGCCAGCCTATTTGCCAGTTCTCCGAACCACTCAAAATTTCCGCTACCAGTTCTCCAGAACCTGTCAGAACTGGCTGAATACCATCTCTGGGCTGGATATTGAAATTGAGACCCCTGCCCTAGAGAATAATCAGATCCGGACTGCAAAACTGTAAATAACCAGCAGATGGCAGCGAGAAGGATTCGGTGCTGCCCTCTAGTGGGTTTCTGCAGTTTCGCCGCTCAGATCTCAAAGCCCTATTTTTCCAGGCCCAGCTACAAATATTTCCCTTTTGAGGCACTTTAAGTGCGATCGTTTGGTTTGAACGAAAGGAAACAGAAGATGTAGGATGCCAGAAAAGCATTCTTCACATATTTCCATAATCCAGCACATTGCTTATTTCTTCTAAAGAGGAAAAAAGATGAAGTATCAAACTACAAAAGAAGAGATTATTCTGTTGGAACTGTGTATGTCTGGGTGCACGGGTGGAACTTAATTAAAAATCCCCATTCCAGGGGCAAATTCAAGTAGTCCTTAACTCACAACGACAATTGTGGCTAGAACTACTGTTGCTAAGTGATGCAGTCGTTAAGCGAGACACCATGAGACCATGTCCATTTTTTGTCTGGTTGTTAAGCAAATCACATGGTTGTTAAGTGAATCTTCTCTGACTTTCTTAGAAACTGGGAAGGTGATAAATGAAGACCCTCAGATAGGGCAACCATATATATAAAATGGCTGTGTGTGTGTGTGTGTGTGTGTGTGTGTGTGTGTGTGTGTGTGTGTGTGTGTGTTTGTGTGCTCCAGCATAACTCTGGAACACCTCAAGAAATTTCAATCATAGATGATTTACTTGCTGGAAACAAATACTGTGCGGGTAATAGACGCTTAACACCCCAAGGGGAGTATGTTCTACAATACAATACAATAGCAGAGTTGGAAGGGACCTTGGAGGTCTTCTAGTCCAACCCCCTGCCTAGGTAGGAAAGTCTATACCGTTTCAGACAAATGGCTATCCAGCATCTTCTTAAAGACTTAAAGTTGCATTCACAACTTCTGGAGGCAACTTCTGTTCCACTGATTAATTGTTCCAACTGTCAGGAAATTTCTCCTCAGTTCTCAGTTGCTTCTCTCCTTGATTAGTTTCCACCCATTGCTTCTTGTTCTGCCCTCAGGTTCCTTGGAGAATAGCTTGACTCCCTTTTCTTTGTGGCAACCCCTGAGATATTGGAAGACTGCTATCCTGTCTCCCCTAGTCCTTCTTTTCATTAAACTAGACATACCCAGTTCCTGCAACCGTTCTTCATGTATTTTAGCCTCCAGTCCCCTAATCCTCTTTGTTGCTCTTCTCTGCACCCTTTCTAGAGTCTCCGCATCTTTTCCACATCTTCTTAAAGACTCCCAGTGTTGGGCATTCACAATTTCTGGAGGCAAGTTGTTCCACTGGTTAATTGTTCTCACTGTCAGGAAATTTCTCCTCAGTTCTAAGTTGCTTCTCTCCTTGATTAGTTTCCACCCATTGCTTCTTGTCCTACTCTCAAAGGCTTTGGAGAATAGTTTGACTCCCTCTTTTTTGTAGCAACCCCTGAGATATTGGAAGACTGCTATCATGTCTCCCCATGTCCTTCTTTTCATTAAACTAGACCTACCCAGTTCCTGCAACCGTTCTTCATGCTTTAATCTCCAGTCCCCTAATCCTCTTTGTTGCTCTTCTCTGCACTCTTTCTAGAGTCTCCGCATCTTTTCTACATCTTCTTAAAGACTTCCAGTGTTGGGGCATTCACAACTTCTGGAGGCAACTTCTGTTCCACTGATTAATTGTTCTGTCAGGAAATTTCTCCTCAGTTCTTTTTTAATATAATTTTTTATTTTTGAATAAACACAAACAGACAAAACACAACAAACACCACAAAAAAATATTCCATTACAAATTGTAAAAAGTGTGTCAATTGGTTACAAAGAGCTTTCGTGCATCCCTTCCACAGTCATCACCTACAATTCATATCAAGTTATATATTTTAAATCAAATATATTTATATATATTACCATCATCATACCTCAATCTTCATATGACTATAATTGTTTTTACGTCCCTTTATATAAAACATTCCAAAATTTAAAGCAAAAACCACATGATGGCATTCTGTTATCTATTTTCAATATCATCCAGCAACATTACCTCTTTATAACTCTTTCTAAATAAAAATTAATTATGTTTAATAATAAAGTTTCTAAACCTCCTTTCTTAATCACGGTTTACAATTTATATCCAATTTCCCTTTTATCATGTCAATACAAATATTACATTATAATCATTGTCAATCATTTATTTAACAATATCCGTCATCATTTCATTTTTTTTTTTGGTCTTAGTTTAACTAAATTTAACTTACTCTTTTTTTTAATATTATAAGCTTTCATACATAACAGAGTTTCTAAACTTCCTTTCATGATCACCATTTAGATCCTCTTATAAAAACCAATACATATGTGTACATTGTTATCATTATCAATTATTTATCGAACTATATCCATTATCACTTCATTTTTAACATAATGCTCTAATTTTAACTAAATTTGACTAATATTTTATTATTAGTTTTCATATCCCAACCTGTGTCTTTCCAGTAATAGTGCAGTCTTATGTCTTTTCCCATTTGTGGAAATAGTCTTCTGGTTATTTCCTTAATCAAATTAGTGTGGACTTCTCTTCGCAACTTGTTTTTTTTTACATATCTTGTAAAATCTCGTGACCCTCCGTCAGCTTCTTTAATCAGCTTATCTTTGGTTATCAGTAGTGCTTTTGTCAAAGTTTCTCTCCTTGAATCCATCAATTCTTCTCTTTTTTCTTCTTCTATACCTTGAAATCTGGGGTAGAGTTCCTTTCCATCTATCTTCCCTTTCCATGTTCCACTACAGTTAGAACAATTAATCAGTGGAACAGAAGTTGCCTCCAGAAGTTGTGAATGCCCCAACACTGGAAGTCTTTAAGAAGATGTTGGATAGCCATTTGTCTGAAACGATATAGGGTTTCCTGCCTAGGCAGGTGGTTGGACTAGAAGACCTCTAGTCTTCCCCAATTTATTAAGAGAGCCATGTTGGCACATCTGGGGAAATCTGAATCTGAAAGTTTCCCTGTTTTCCCCACCCAGTTGAAGGTTCAAGATCTTGCCCCCACACCACTGGTGGGTTTCAAAAATTTTTAGACCCTCTTCTGTAGGTGTGGCCTGCTTTGTGGGAGTGGCTTGCTGGCCTTGTGTCTGGGTGGGAGTGGCTTGCTGGCCATGTGACTGGGTGGGAGTGGCTTGCCAGCCATGTGACTGGGTGGGCATGGCCAACTTGTAAAATGTGGTGAAACTCACTTAATAACGCTCTTGCTTAGCAACCAAAGTGTTGGCTCAGAAACTCTGGCATTTGAAGCACGCAGGTCTTAAAGCTGTCAAGTTACAAGACCCTCGCACCTCTAACCCTTTAGAAAAAAAAACCCCAGGGGTGTTCAAACTTGACAGGTTTAAGACTTGTGGACTTCAACTCCCAGAATTCCTCCTCTCGCTCTTCATCTTGATGATGGGTGGATGGGCGGGGGGAGGGAGCTGGAACTGGTTCTAAACGGCACTGTAGATTTGTGGAACCTCTTCTATAGAAGAGGTTAGAACTGGCAGGAACCCACCCCTGCCTGCCCCACACCCACAAGTCCATCACATGGTCCAATCTCTCACTGCCATGCTGGCAGTTCCACCCATCCAGTTCCGGTCAGGTGCAGAGACAAAGGATGACCTTGGCTTTCTAGAAAGAATGTTGTTATAGCTACATATCATCAACTCTATATAATTCCCTCTCCCATTTTCCCACAATAGAAAAGGCATAGTAGAATAACAGAAAGTGTGGCAGACTAAAGATTCAAAAGAAATATAGCTGCAGTCCTGACATAAGGACTGTTTTTCACATTTACGACCATTTATAGCATTGCTGCTTGAACACAGGCATGAAATTATGATGGTTGCAGTGTCCCGGGGTCACGTGATCCCTTTTTGCGACCTTCAGAAAAAGCAAAGTCAATGGGGAAGTCAGGTTCACTTAACCACCGTGTGACTAACTTAACAACTGCAATGATTCACTTAACAACCGTGGCAAGAAAGGTGCTGAAGCAAAGCCAACCTCCATTAACAACTGCCTTGTATAGTAATGGAAATTTTGAGCTGAATTATTTATAATTCAAGGACCATCTGTACCTGTAGCAATTGGTCATCAGATTGCTACAATGGTCATAAGTGTGGAAAACAAGTCACTTTTTTTCAGTTCTGCTGTAATAGGGTGGGCCAAGAGCCACTTGGACCTGTTTCCCACCG
The DNA here is from genome assembly GCF_009769535.1 of Thamnophis elegans. NCBI lineage: Eukaryota > Metazoa > Chordata > Lepidosauria > Squamata > Natricidae > Thamnophis > Thamnophis elegans. The sequence continues at coordinate 137,428,140 of NC_045544.1, forward strand.
AAAAGAAAACACCGGGAGCCACAAAGGTCCTAACTGGAAGCCCCCTGTTCAATTCTGGAGCTGCTGACCGGACGTCCAGTTCTGCCACCATAGAGTTTCCTCCTAGCGCGGCATCCTTTTTCCTCTACCTGTCATAACCGAGAGCCCTATCAATTGTGGAGACCACTGGGAAACCCTCCCCTTGCCATAGAGTCTTCTCCTGGCGCACTCTGCTTCTCTGCCCCCCCCCCCCCCCACTGGAAGCTCCTCTCAAAATTATGGCGCCGACCAGTGACGGAGCCTCAGCAGAGGGAGGAAAGAGCCACATGCGGCTCCAGAGCCGCCGTTTGCTGACCCCCCTGTGCTGTAACTTCAAACCGTCACTAAATGAACTATTGTAAGCCGAGGACTACCCGTACAGTTGAGATCAGCCGAAATCTTTGTAAAGTCCAGTTGCTCAAGCCTCACAAATGCTTGAAAGAAATAAACTAAACATTCCAGTTCTTTCCAAAATGTCATCGCCCGAGCTCTGCCAGGGTATAAGCGCCACAATTTCACTCCACAATCACACCTTGGAGGCCTACAATGTTCCTCCACATGGAACCCTCAAAGCCCCAATTTCTCCTTTGCTTTCACCAGACTCTAGTTGGGCCAGAAAATGAAGCCACAATATGGATCTTCTTAGTAATCAAAACCAGGGCTGTAGAAGCAAAATCAAATTTAAGTCATTTAAAAAAATATCATCCTTGCACCTGCCAGAAACAAGGACACACAATGAACCCACAACTTTTTTTCAAAAAAAGTATGAAAGTTTGCAAACATTTTACTTCCCGGAACAAATCTAAGGAAAGTAGATTAAAAAGCATCAAGCAATCCATTTACCTTCTTGAAATAGAAACTATTGATGAAACTATTTGTATTCCCCCGACAACACAATTTGTTAACACACACATACAAAACCTGCACAACTCTTCTATGCCACACAGGTAGTCCTCAACATACGGCCATAATTGAGCCCAACATTACTGTGGCTAAGCGAGACAGCCGTTAAGTCATTTCTTCGCACCAATGTACGACCTTTCTCCCCTGCCGTTGTTAAGTGAATCACTGCAGTTGTTAAGATAGCAGCATGGTTGTTAAGTGAATCTGGCTTCCCCTTTGACTTGACAGAAGGTCCCAAAAGGGGATCACAATGACTCCGAGACCCTGAAACCGTCATTAATACAAGTCAGTTGCCAAGCATCTGAATTTGGATCACATAATCGTGGAGATGCTGCAGGCGTGTGAAAATGGCTATTTTTTTTCAGTGCCATTGTAACTTTGAATGGTCACTAAATGAATTGCCGTAGGTCGAAGACCATTGTTCTCACCCAGGCTTCCTTAAAAAGCAAGAAGCAGAGTCTTAGCCCCCGCAAAACCTCTTTAATTTACACGACTTGTGAATTCCTTTCATTCACAGTCCGCAAGGCTTAGCAAAGAGTCTTTCCGAGGAATGTTTATCCACATGCACCTTATCTCGCTTGGAGAGCTGCCAGATAAGTAGTTTCCAAACGCAGAGCAAGGCAAAACTTGGCACAGAGTCTCTTATAGCCACAAACAGAACTTTCCCCTCTTGAAACGACCGAATGGCTGAATTGTTTCCTGCAAAAGCCCCCTCCCCATTCGCTCCTCTTCTGTTTCCTGTGGGAGGGGCCAATCACCTCCAAGGTGTGGCTTTACTCTTAAGTCGACCCTGCTTCTTTAGTTGTTCTTGTCCTCTGGCAGCTCTGCGCATGCGCACACTGGGAACGGGCTCCAGCTGTTCCTCTGCCTCGCTGCTGTCTAGTTCCCTCTCTGCCTCTGACGCAGAGGCCTCGTCCGAGCCTTCCTCAACCCCCAGGACTGTGCCCTGTTCCTCCCCAGCCTCCTCACTGTCCGACTCTGCGGCCACAACAACTACACAACTATCTATAGTCAATTTTGTTTTCAAAGAAGATCCACTGAAGAAGAATTTTAGGATAGAAAGAACTTAGAGGCTGCTGTTTGATCGTCTTCCCCAAAGTTGGCTCTGGCTAACTATATTATAATTACAATTATCAAGTTGCTTATTCTGGAGGAAAAGCACAGGTAAGTCCTGGAGTTGCCACCATTTGTTTAGTGACCGTTTGAAGTTGCAACGGCACTGGGGAAAAAAATGACTCATGACCATTTCTCACACTTACGACCGTTGCAGCCTTCCCATGGTCCTGTGATTTACAGCTGTATGCTTGACTACTGACTCACATTTATGACGGCTGCATTGTTCCGTGTGTGTGTGTGTCACGTGATCCCGTTTTGTGACCTTCTGACCAGCAAAGTCAGATTCACTTAACAACCGTTTGACTAAATGAAGAACTGCAGTCATTCACTTAACGACTGTGGCAACCAAGAATAGAAGAGAATTCTTGATTGGCCAAATGTGATTGGACACGCAAGGAATTTACAAAGGTCGTAAAACGAGGCAAAATGCACTTAACCAATGTCTCACGTAGCAACATACCTTTAAGGTTCGGTTTGTGGTTGCAGCTCGAGGATTATTTGTCAATGGAACTTCTGTTAGTATTGTATTGAAGGATGGGTGTTCAATTTCCCAGGCACTCTAGCAATCCTCCCTGCCTGAGGATGACCTACCTTTGAAATTAGTTCATCGTGGTTGGCCAGGTGAGCCCTGCAATGGATGCAGCTGTACGTGCGATGGCACGAAGGCAGGTAGGCTTGGAATGTCTTGGACCGCGTCATCTTCACCATTGGCGCCACCGAATGCTGCGTGAACTCGGAGGTGGCCCAGGAGGTCCTCCGACACGACGGGTCGCAGGGGAAACACTGGAGCACGCAGGTGAAGGCCGTGATTCGGCAGGGGGCGGGTGTGGCGCAGGCTCCACACACGGGCGATGACTTCGGGAGAACAAAAGCGCGCACGGGAGCCAACCGACCCACGTTAACCTGCACGGGCAAAAGGATAAAAACAAGAATGGGTTTTCCAAACAACAGTCAGCGCGCGCATTAACTTTCAGTGTTCCAGCTCTGAGTAAGGTATCTCAGGTTGTTGCCATGTAAGCCTTGACAGGTAGACCCAGGTAAGAGCCCCGGGGGTGAAGTGCTTAGAATACAATATTATAGACCAGTGACGGCAAATCTATGGCACGCGTGCCCAAAGTGTCATGAGAAGCCATGTCGCCCGGCACGCGCAGCCTTGCCTGTTCGTCTTCCGTGTTTCTGGTGCCCATGTGCGCGCAACGATCAGCTCTCCCTCGCACGTGCAGCAGTGCCAAAAACTGGTGTGCTCACGGCCAGCTGATCGTTGGGTGCGCATGTGCGCTAGAACCTGGAAGTGCGGTTTTTCCGGAGCATGGTCCTGACGATCGGCATCGTTCGCCATCCCTGTTAGAGATTAACTCTGCCCACAGCCGGGAGTTCGATCCTGACGGGCTCAAGTTTGACGCAGCCTTCCATCCTTCCGAGGTCGATAAAATGAGGACCCAGATTGTTAGGGGACAATGTGCTGACTCTAATCCGCTTAGAGAAGGCTGTAAAGCAGTGTAAAGCGGTATATAAGTCTAATTGCTATTGCTTGCGAAGGAAGGAAGGAAATAAGGAAGGAAGGAATCTGTGGTGGCACCGTGGTTATAATGCAGCATTGCAGGCTAACTCTGCCCACAGTCACGAAGTTCGATCCGGGCTCAAGGTTGACTCAGCCTTCCATCCTTCCGAGGTCGATAAAATGAGGACCCAGATTGTTGAGGGTAATAGGCTGATTCTAAACCGCTTAGAGTGGGTGTAAAGCACTATGAAGTGGTATATAAGTCTAAGTGCTATTGCAAAGGAAGGAAGGAAGGAAGGAAGGAAGGAATCCAGGGGGAGTACAGCGGTTATAATGCAGCATTGCAGACTAACTCTGCCCACAGTCACAAAGTTCGATCCTGACCGGCTGAAGGTTGACTCATCCTTCCATCCTTCCGAAGTCGATAAAATGAGGACCCAGATTGTTGAGGGTAATAGGCTGATTCTAAAACATTTAGAGTGGATTGTAAAGCACTATGAAGTGGTATATAAGTCTAAGTGCTGTTGCAAAGGAAGGAAGGAAGGAGGGAAGGAGGGAAGAAGGAATGAAGGAAGGAGAGAAAAGGAAGGAAGGAAGGAAGCCCTGGTGGCGCAGTGGTTTGAATGAAATATTGCAGGCTAACTCTGCCCACAGCCAGCAGTTTGATGCTGATTGGCTCAAGGTCGACTCATCCTTCCATCCTTCCGAGGTGGGTCCAATGAGGATCCAGATTATTGGGAGACAATGTATAAACCACTTAGAGAGGGCTGTAAAAGCACTGTGAAGCGGTATGTAAGTCTAAGCGCTATTGCTATTTCCTTCCTTCCTTCCTTCCTCCCTCCCTCCCTCCATAGTTAGAATGCAATATTGCAGACCGACTCTGCCCACTGCTAGGAGTTCAATCCTAACCGGCTCAAGGTTGACTCAACCTTCCGTTTTTCCGTGGTGGGTCAAATGAGGACCCAGAGTGTTGGGGGTAAGACGTCCGACTCTGTAAACCGCTTAGAGAGGGCTGGAAAGCCCTGTAAAGCGGCATATAAGTCTAAATACTATTTTTAGTGCTATATATTTACGATGCCTCTGGTGTTCCCAAGTTCACACGATTTCCCTTTTGCCACTTTCTGACAAGGGAAGTCAACGGGGAAGCCAGATTCACTTATTCGTCAGAAGGTCGTAAAGATGAGTGACCCTGGGAACACAGCAATCACATGACCCTCGTGGTCATGTGATCAAAAGTTGATGGCTTGGCAACTGGCATATACTGTCCTTGCCACTTGCCAAGCAGTCAACTTGATCACATGACCATGGGGAACGCAGCCATGGTTGTAAATATAAACAACAATCATAATCCACTTTTTTCAGTGCTTTTATAGCTTTGAAGCAGGAAATGTCCAAACTTGGGAACTTTAAGACTTGTGGACTTCAACTGCCAGAATTCCCCATCCAGCCTGCTGGACCGTCCCATTTAAAGCAGGTGGGCTAGGGAATTCTGGGAGTTGAAGTCCACAAGTCTTAAAGTTCCCAAGTTTGGATGCCCCTGCTTTGAACGGTCACTACACAAATGGCTATTAAGGCAAGCGCTCCCTTTATTTGCCCCATTTGAAAGGGGAATCCCCAGAAACCGGATCAAGGAAAGAAGAGGGAGAAACTGACTTGCCCCTGTGCCTGGAACAATCCGATCCGTTTTCTTTCAAAGGTGAACCAAGGATTCAATTCCAACTTTGCTGAAGTTTTTCCACCGCGATACCCATCACAAGGGCTGGCTTTGTGCAATATGTTGGGCCAGGTCAAGGAAGCCCCCAGGCGATAGTTGCTCAAAATATTAAATTTGATTCATTTCAGCTCGTTTTTGGGTTTGCTGTTGGGCAATTCTGTACTTGTGGTTTGATTACGCTTTCGGATTTTGTGGGCCTTAAAAAAACAGACCAGTTTGGCCACTGCGTTTGTGAAGGAAACTAGAGGGAGGGAGGGAGGGAGGGAGGGAGGGAGGGAGGGAGAAAGAAGAAAGAGAAGGGAGGAAGGGAGGAGAAAAAACAGGAAGGAAAGTTGGAATTGGAAGGAGAGAAGGAACGAAAGTAGTTAGAAGGGTGAATGAAGGAAGGAAGGGAGGGAGAGACTGAGGCAGGGAGGGAAGAGAAAAACAGGAGGGAAGGAGGGAGGGAAGAAAGGAAGGATGGATGCATGGAAGATAGAGGAAGGAAGGAAAAACAGGAAGGAAAGATGGAAGGAGCAAAAGAAAGAAGGAAGGAGTGAAGGAGGAAGGGAAGAAAGGATGGATGGAGGCATGGAAGGTAGAGGGAGAAAGGAAGGAAAAACAGGAAGGAAAGATGGAAGGAGCAAAGGAAAGAAGGGAGGAGTGAAGGTTGAAGGGAAGAAAGGAAGGATGAATGCATGGAAAGTAGAGGAAGAAAGGAAGGAAAAACAGGAAGGAAAGATGGAAGGAGCAAAGGAAAGAAGGGAGGAGTGAAGGTTGAAGGGAAGAAAGGAAGGATGAATGCATGGAAGGTAGAGGGAGGAAGGAAGGAAGAAGCAAAGGAAAGAAGGAGTGAAGGTTGAAGGGAAGAAAGGATGGATGAATGCATGGAAGGTAGCGGGAGAAAAGAAGGAAAAACAGGAAGGAAAGATGGAAGGAGCAAAGGAAAGAAGGGAGGAGTGAAGGTTGAAGGGAAGAAAGGAAGGATGAATGCATGGAAGGTAGAGGGAGAAAGGAAGGAAAAACAGGAAGGAAAGATGGAAGGAGCAAAGGAAAGAAGGAAGGAGTGAAGAAGGAAGGGAAGAAAGGAAGGATGAATGCATGGAAGGTAGAGGGAGAAAGGAAGGAAAAACAGGAAGGAAAGATGGAAGGAGCAAAGGAAAGAAGGAAGGAGTGAAGAAGGAAGGGAAGAAAGGATGGATGGATGCATGGCATGGAAGGTAGAGGGAGGAAGGAAGGAAGGAGCAAAGGAAGGAAGGAGTGAAGGTTGAAGGGAAGAAAGGAAGGATGAATGCATGGAAGGTAGAAGGAGAAAAGAAGGAAAAACAGGAAGGAAAGATGGAAGGAGCAAAGGAAGGAAGGAAGGAGTGAAGGTTGAAGGGAAGAAAGGAAGGATGAATGCATGGAAGGTTGAGAGAGGAAGGGAGGAAGGAGCAAAGGTAGGATGGAAAAAACAGGAAGGAAAGATGGAAGGAGCGAGGGAAGAAAGGAAGAATGGATGCATGGAAGATAGAGGAAGGAAGGAAGGAAAGATGGAAGGAGCAAAGGAAGGAAGGACAGAAAAAACCGGAAGGAAAGAAGGAAAGGAGGGAGGGACAGATTCCTGCAACCACACGGCATCACTGTAGCAAGCAAACCAACTAATACTCTTTAAAACATCCTACGTAAACCACAGTATCCAGTAACCCCAGAATGAAAAAAAACAGTTCCTGGCCTGTTAGAAACCAGTCCACCCAGCTGGAGGTGAGCATCAGGCAAGGAAAACTGAACATGTGCAGCATTTAGGGTGTGCACTCCTCCTTCGTCCCGACCTGTGGAAAAATGGTCTTCCACAAAGCCCCATTCCTGGTGCCAAAAGGTTTGGGGACCCCTAACATAAAACCTGCAGTGTAAGGACTGCAACAGCCACTTTGTAGAAGAAACAGAAGAAGGGACTAGCAGAGGTCATCTGTCAAGACCAACAAGCAGCCAAAAAAACCCTCTTTCAATTGAACAACAAATGGACAGACTGAACCATAGTTTCAACTGGGAAACCGTGACCATCCAAGCCAAGTCCAAAAACTCTAGGGAATTTCTAGAAGCTTGGCACTCGGCCATCCACAGGCACATCGAGATAAGCAACGTTTACCCACCATTCAAAACAAGACACTGTAATCAAAGGGCCAAAGAGGAAACCAAACACCAAAACATCTCTTTCCAGGCAATCTACACTCCGCTAAGCAGAGATAGGACAGCAAAATTAACACTAGGCCATTCAACAAACGGTAAACAATATCCCAAATCAAGGAAATGCCAACTCAGACAAACAAACAATAAACAGCAGCTTAATCAAGGATCTATCAAGAACACGCCCACCAACATGGCTAGCCACTTGTATATAACTGTGAATCAGGGATCTTGGACAACCATTTAAATAGGAGCCAGCCGTGGGCAGCAGCTGCCAAAAAAGCCAACACAGTTCTAGGCTGCATCAACAGAGGGAGAGAATCAAGATCACGTGAAGGGTTAATGCACTTTATAATGCCTTGGTAAGGCCACACTTGGAATATTTGCATCCAGTTTTGGTCACCACGATGTAGAAAAGATGTGGAGACTCTAGAAAGAGTGCAGAGAAGAGCAACCAAGAGGATTAGGGGACTGGAGGCTAAAACGTATGAAGAACGGTTGCAGGAACTGGGGATGTCTAGTTTAATGAAAAGAAGGACCAGGGGAGACAGGATAGCAGTCTTCCAATATCTCAGGGGTTGCCCCAAAGAGGAGGGAGTCAAACTATTTGCCAAAGCACCTGAGGGCAGGACAAGAAGCAATGGGTGGAAACTAATCAAGGAGAGAAGCAACTTAGAACCAAGGATACATTTCCTGACCCTTAGAACAATTAATCACTGGAACAATTTGTCTCCAGAAGTTATGAATACCCCAACACTGGAAGTCTTTAAGAAGAGACCGGACAGCCATTTGTCTGAAATGGCACAGGGGTTCCTGCTTGAGCAGGGGGTTGGACTAGAAGACCTCCAAGGTCCCTCCCAACTCTATTATTCTGTTCTGTTACTGTCTTATTCTATCTCTCACCATGTGTGTCTGTCCCATGGAAATCCAGAATGGTAAAGGATCTCCTGCCATGGGCGGGGGGTTGGACTAGAAGACCTCCAAGATCCCTTCCAATTCTATTATACCATCTTCTACGAATTCCAGACGAGTGGACAGCCTGGATATGCAAAATTTAAAAGGAGAATTCAAAGCAGACCGATCTTGGAGGCCTTGGGAATAAGAGGAGCCACCAAAATAGCTAGGACCCGGCCCCCAGCCACAGATGGAAACCAGAGGTCTGGAGGCCTAAAATAGCTCATTCCTGCCCACATTTCCCAAGTTATTAGAAGCCAAGCAAAACAGCTGTGGACCGAGAAAGTGTGTGTGTGTGTGTGTGTGTGTGTGTGTGTGTGTGTGTGTGTGTTGGTGGTTCTCTTTGCTTGCTTGTGAACAAACCTACATCAATCCCTCTTCAGTCGTGAAGTTCCTGAGCTACTAAGAGAAAATGATTGAAAGAAGGGGAAGGATCTACTATAGTAGAATAGAATGAAATTCGGTAAATATTGCCAAAGGTATATAGAGCTGATATGATGCGCGGGAAATAGATTTAATACTATTAATTTGTGGATAATTAACTAAGGGAAATGTTTACGATATAAAATTAAATTCGAGGATATGTGTTATTGAGAGTAAAACAGAGTAATAGATGGAAATGACATGTGAAATTTGAATAACTTGGCACGGCAAATAATGATATTGTTTATATGTTAAGAAGAAATTAAAGTTAAGCTGGAAAATATGGAATAAGATGACTGAAATGTGCAATGAAAATGTGGTGTAAAATGAACTATATACATAACGTAAGATGTAAAGGGGGGAAACCCGGACAAAACTTGGTTTATAAAATATGTTAAAATATGTAATAAAAAATTAAAAAACGTCATTTCAAAAAAATAATATCAATCCCTCTTCAGTCCAGCTCCTTGCAAAACCTAGTCAAGGTGCATTAGGATCAAACAGAACTGATTTGGTTTTTTCCTGTCCTTTTAGATGAGTGTGTGTGTGTGTGTGTGTGTGTGTGTGTGTGAGAGAGAGAGAGAGAGAGAGAGAGATTTCACAAAAGTATACAGGTAGTCCTCGATTTACGACCATAATAGACCACTGGCTGTTATGGTTGAAAGTTGTCGTGTTATAAAGCGTGTTATAAATCATGGGATTGGACCCCAATTTTACTCCTTGACATAACAACCTTTCGTTTAGTCACTTTTGGAAGCTATAACAGCACCGAAAAAGGGATTTGTGTCCATTTTTTCACACTTATGACCGTTGCACATTCTCGTGATGATGTGACCAAAATTTGGACGCTTGACAACTAGTTCATATTTATGATGGTTGCTGCGTCCCAGGGAGGAAGTCCACCCCTCTTAAAGCCTGATGGCTGGGGAATTCTGGGAGTGGAAGTTTTCACCTCTTAAAGCCTGCTGGCTGGGGAATTCTGGGAGTGGAAGTCCACCCATCTTAAAGCGTGCTGGCTGGGGAATTCTGGGAGTGAAAATCTACCCCTCTTAAAGCAGGCTGGCTGGGGGATTCTGGGAGTGGAAGCCCACCCATCTTAAAGAATGCTGGCTGGGGGATTCTGGGAGTGGAAGCCCACCCATCTTAAAGAATTCTGGCTGGGGGATTCTGGGAGTGGAAGTCCACTCATCTTAAATCATGCTGGCTGGGGAATTCTGGGAATTGAAGTCTACCTCTTTTAAAACGTGGCTGGCTGGGGGATTTTGGGAGTTGAAGTCCACCCATCTCCAAAGTTGCCAAGTTTGAGAAACACTGGTTTAGATATTGATCAGCAGAGAGGAAGGAATTAAGACTCCTGCATGCAATTGCCGCCAGTTTCTATTGCTGTGAATGTCTGTGTGTGTGTCTGTGTGTGTGTATATACACAGAAGTACAAGTTCCTTGTGGTTTATTTTTTTCTCAGGAACGTGCCACAGGACTGTCACTCCGTGGCATCTTTCCACGTGGCCTGATGGATGTTTTGCCGAGTGTTTCTTGAGCAGCAGCCAAATTCTCCACCAAATATTTTCTCTCCCCTTTGCCTGCCTTTCCAATTACGCCAGTCCTAATGGATTTTCCGAGATGTCATGTCAGCCAACACAAGGTCTCAGCAAGCCATCGTTTCCCTGCCACAATTGTGTTTGCCGAGGACGAAAACAGCCAGACAAAGTTCAAACCTCAAAAGGACTTGAAACGGATTCCACTTATTCCAGATCTGAGAACAACAACCTCTTTTCCATTTGTTCTTTTATTTTATTTTATTTTTATTTCCAAGTGAGAAGATACAACAACTGAATGTGCCTTGAAGGAAGTTTTGCAACACCGAAGAATCCAGCTTGGAAAAGTTTTAGAGGTTAAGAAATAAATAAAGCCTGGGGAAACCAACAATTTAAAAAGCGTTGACATATGAAAATAAGCTGCTTACAGATTGGGCAACCTTCTCTGGGTAGTCCTCGACTTAAGACCACAACTGAGCTAAGCCAGGCAGTTGTTCAGCGAGTTTTGCCTCGCTTTACGGTCTTTCTTGCCCTAGCTGTTAAGTGAATCGCTGCAGTTCTTAAGGTAGTAACTGGTTGTTAAGTGAATCTGGCTTCCCCCTAGACTTTGCTTGCCAGACAGTCGCAAAAGGGGATCATGACACCGTCGTAAGTACATATCAGTTGTGTAGAAGCAAAAAAATACTGGGCAAAAATGTGAATGTGGTTGGAGAAGGCGACGCAGCAACACATTGATCTAAAACCTGAACTGTTCTTGTTGGGTATCTCGTCAGAAAAACATAGTAAAAAAAATGTATATTTGATTATTCATGTAATAACTGCAGCTAGAATTGCATTTGCACAAAATTGGAAGGGTGAAGAGATCCCCAAAGATGAAAATGTGATTACAAATTTACTAGAATGTGCAGAGATGAATAGATTAATGCTTGCAGTTAAAGGAAAAGAAGAATCTGATTATTATTATAATATATGGGAGCTATTCCATCAACGGTTAGAGAATAAATATGAAAATAATGTATTATAAAGTTAAATAAATGAAGAAGAGAAATGTTATAACAACAGATATGTTAAGTTTTAAGTACTAGTATTAAAATAAGGTTAGATTTATAATGAACATGGTGGTAAGCTTTAAGTATTATGACCACAAGAAAATTGTACCCAGACCACACACTGTTCAATGAATGATGTAATGTTTGTATTAAAAGAAAATATTTTTGGGGGGATAAGTACATGTCAGTTGGAAACTAATGAAGGAGAGAAGGAATTTAGAACTGAGGATAAATTTCCTGACAGTGAGAACAATTAATCAGTGGAACAACTTGCCTCTAGAAGTTGTGAATGCCTCAACACTGGAAGTCTTTAAGAAAATGTTGGATAGCCATTTGTCTGAAATGGAATAGGGTTTCCTGCCTAGGCAGGGGGTTAGACTAGAAGACCTCCAAGGTCCCTTCCAGCTCTGCTATTGTATTATTGCATAGCTGCCAATTGTCTAAATTTTGATCACGTGATTATAGGGATGCTGCAACTATTGTAAGGGTGAAAAATGGCCCTCAGTTCTTAACTTTGAATGGTCACTCAAGCGAACAGTTGTAAGTCAAGGACCACCAGTATAATGTCAACAAAACCATCAGTTTACAGACCCAATCTTACAGTTAAAGGAACGACACTTCTGAAAGAAAGCAAGGAGAAATGCTATTTTTGCAAAACAAAACTCTCTTTTTGATATATTCAAGCTATCCTTTTAAACGAGGTTCCATGCAAAGTTTCCCATATTGCAGACACTCCTCGACTTATGATGAAAATTGGAAACCAGAATTTCTGTTGCTCGTAAAGCAAGGCAGTCGGTAAGTGAGCCATGCCCAATTTTACATCATTCCCCTCCCATGGCATAGGTATAGTCCTCGACTTACGACCACAATTGAGCCCAAAACTTCTCTTCTTAAAGGAAACATTTGTTAAGTATGTTTTGCCCCATCTTACGGCCTTTCTTGCCACAGTTGTTAAGTGAATCACTGCAGTTCTTAAATTAGTAATCTGTTTGTTAAGTGAATCTGGGGTCCCCTTTGACTTTGCTTATCAGAAGGTTGCAAAAGGGGATCATGTGACCCCCGCGGACTTTGCGGCCGTCATAAATATGAATCAGCTGCCAAGCATCTGAAATGTGATCACTCAACCATGGAGATGCTGCTAAGGCCATAACTGTGAAAAGTGGTCGTAAGTCACTTTTTTCAGTGTTGTCGTAACTTTGAACCATCACTAAATGAACTGTTGTAAGTTGAGGACTAGCTGTAGCTAAGAACAACAGTAACTGCTGAACTGTCCTTAATTGAGTCATGTGGCCATTCAGTGAATCTGGCTTCCCCAAGAATCTGACTTGGCTTATGGGAAGTCACAAATCTATAGTCACAAGTGGCGGTTAGATGACCCCAGGATGCTGCAACCATTGTGAATACACATTAATTATCAATTTTCCAAATTTGGATGATGTGACCCTGGAAGTACTGCAATGGTCATAAGTGCGGGGATCAGTTGTAAGTCACTTTTTCGGTGCGACGTTGCACCTTCGAAGGACCACGAAACGATTGGTTGTAAATCAAGGATTACATGTATTCAGACTGCAATACTCTTCGTAGCCTCTAGATGGAGACCGTCTACATTTTTGTGACATGCTTTGCTACCGTCTGGTGGTTGTTTGGAGTACTGCAGCCCAGATCTTGCCCAATTCCCCACCTTTGATGAGAATGCCTTGGAGAGAATTGAGATATATTCCTCAATCTATCAGTAATAGAATAGAATAGAATAGAATAGAATAGTTGGAAGGGACCTTGGAGGTCATCTAATCCAACCTCCTGTTCAAGCAGGAGACCCTACCATTTCAGACAAGTACCAAGTCAAGGTACATTAGAATAGAATAGAATAGAATAGAACAGAAGATGGGATGGGATGGGATGGAATAGAATAGAAATGAGAATAGAATAAATAGAATAGGGGATGGGACGGGATAGAATAGAAATGAGAATAGAATAGGGGATGGGATGGAATAAAATAGAATAGAATAGGTACAGGAAGAGAAGAGACAAGGAGAGGAGAGGAGAGAAGAGTTAGAAGGGACCTTAGCAATGTTCCCTCTATTTTTTTTTCAGTGTGAGCAGAAAAGTATAGTGTTTGAGCGGCATATTTTCATGCCTGAGCACCTGAATTTTTTTCACAGATGTCACCCGAGAGTTCTGCCTGATGCCCGAAGGGCTTTGCAGGAAGAAACACGGCTTGAGGTGCAAGGATGGTCCTGGCTGTGGGGCGCAGGCCCGGTAAAAGCCTCTCTTTGGTTCCCTCCTCCTCCCCCTCCTTCCACAGCCTGCGTGACGCTGCCGCCGTAGGCTGAGAGCTGCCGCTGAAACAAGTCTGGGGAGGTCCTTTGCGGGCGGCCAGTTCTAGCCGCCTGCAAAGGACTTCCCCACGTTTGCTTTGAAAGAAATCTCTGCGCGGCAGTTAGAAACTGCTGCGCGGGGTTTTCTTGCCATGTGCGTGGCCGCGCAGCCGCACACCTTAGAGGGAACAGTGGACCTTAGAGGTCTTCTAGTCCAACCCCCTACTCAGGCAGGAAACCTTATTCCATTTCAGGCAAATAGTTGTCCAATCTCTTCTTAAAACATCCCAGATTTCACTTCCCCAAATTCCTTGCTAGAGCGGTCAACATAGTGGCCTCCACGCATCTGGAAGGCATCACATAGAAAAAATAGTGGAAAATCATCTTTTAGCAGAGACTCCTGGGTTTTTTCCTTTCCTGTCCCCTGTGTTTCATTTGCAGGGAGCATCTGTTTGTGTTGCAGCCGAAACACCCTTCCCTGATCCAAAATACACAATTATTATAGCCGTTTTTTTCCCAAATGGGGGCTCCAAGCCCGCTTCGTCCGACCAAGTTAGCGGCACAGATTCATTCGTGCGGTATCTTCAGCTGAGCTTTGAACAAAAAACTATAACTGGCTTTGCACGCTAAACAAGACGTTGTTGTTGTTAGTTGCGAAGTTGTGTCTGACTCATCATGACCCCATGGACAACGTTCCTCCAGGCCTTCCTGTCCTCTGCCATCCTCTGGAGTCCATTGAAGCTCACGCTGACTGCTTCGGTGACTCCATCCAGCCACCTCCTTCTCTGCCGTCCCCTTCTTCTTCTTTTGCCCTCCATCGTTCCGAGCATGAGGCTCTTCTCCAGGGAGTCCTTCCTCCTTTTCATTAGGTGGCCAAAGTACTTAAGTTTCCTCTTCAGGATCTGGCCTTCTAAAGAGCAGTCAGGGTGGATCTCCTCTAGGACTGACCGGTTGGATGGCCTTGCAGTCCAAGGGACTCAATGCAGGAGTCTTCTCCAGCACCAGAGTTCAAAGGCCTCCATTCTTTGGCGCTCAGCCTTCCTTGTGGTCCAACTTTCACAGCCATCCATTGCAACTGGGAAAACCACAGCCTTGACTATGCACACTTTTGTTGGCAGGGGGATGTCTCTCCTTTGCTTTAAAAAAAAAATAGTATATTTTTTTAGCTTCACTGAGCTGCTCGCCACGACAAGGAAGGGGAAACATGACATGCCATAGATAAAATCCCAGCCAGGGTCTGGGTTTTTGAGAGGCGAGCTTCCCGAGTCTAAAATAGAACCGAAATCTTTTCCAAACAAATTGCATTCAGAGACCATCCAGGCGAAGAAGATCAGCAGGACAAACGCCGATAACTAAACCCAGGTTTTTATCTCTTTCCAGATGTAACGTAAAGACAGCTTTGTGCGCTGCTGGCAACCTGTGGGTTACAAGCAGTCGAAAGGTTGTGCAAACGGACTGCAGGGAGTCCTCGAGGTACGGCCACCATTCAGCCCCAGGTTGATGTTGCCAAGTGGGACGGACATTGGCTTAAGTGAGCTTCGCCTTCTTCCTTGCCACGTTTGTCAAGCGAATCGCTGCAGTCCTTAAGTTAGTCGCACGGTTGCTAAGTGAATCCGGCTTCCCCGTGGACTTCCACGACATTGCAACTGTCGTAAATATGAGTCAGCCGCCAAGGGTCTGAATTTTGATCCCGTGACGGCGGGGGATGTTGCATCCGTCCCAAGTGTGAAACACGGTTGCAAGTCGCTTTTTTCAGTGCCGTTGTAACTTTGAACGGTCACTAAATGAATCATCGTAAGCCGAGGACTCCCCTATATTGGGTTAGGTCCTGTGATTCTCTCTTTATATACCCACTGGCCTCTGACCCACTGAAACTGCTGGAATTGGGTATGTCCAGTTTAATGAAAAAAGGGGAGAAATGATAGCAGTGTTCCAATATCTCAGGGGTTGCCACAAAGAAGAGGGACTCAAACTATTCTCCAAAACACCTGAGGGCAGAACAAGAAGCAATGGGTGGAAACTAATCAAGGAGAGAAGCAACTTAGAATTGAGGAGAAATTTCCTGACAGTTAGAACAATTAATCAGTGGAACAATTTGTCTCCTGAAGTTGTGAATGCCCTAACACTGGAAGTTTTAAAGAAGAGATTGGATAACCATTTGTCTGAAAGGGTACGATTTACTGCCTGAGCAGGGGGTTGGACTAGAAGACCTCCAAGGTCCCTTTGACTGCATAAGATCCCTGAGCAATCCCTGAGTTTTGGTCGCCATGATGTAGAAAAGATGCGGAGACTCTGGAAAGAGTGCAGAGAAGAACAAGAAAGAGGATTAGGGGACTGGAGGCCAAAACATATGAAGAACGGTTGCAAGAACTGGGTATGTCTAGTTCAATGAAAAGAAGGACTAAGGGAGACACAATAGCAGTCTTCCAATATCTCAGGGGTTGCCACAAAGAAGAGGGAGTGAAGCTATTCTCCAAGGCACATGAGGGCAGGACAAGAAGCAATGGGTGGAAACTAATCAAGGAGAGAAGCAACTTAGAATTGAGGAGAAATTTCCTGACAGTGGGAACAATTAATCAGTGGAACAGAAGTTGCCTCCAGAAGTTATGAATGCCCCAACATTAGAAGTCTTTAAAAAGATGTTGGATAGCCATTTGTCTGAAGTGGTATAGGGTTTCCTGCCTAGGCAGGGGTTGGACTAGAAGACCTCCAAGGT
The DNA here is from genome assembly GCF_009769535.1 of Thamnophis elegans. Taxonomy (NCBI): domain Eukaryota; kingdom Metazoa; phylum Chordata; class Lepidosauria; order Squamata; family Natricidae; genus Thamnophis; species Thamnophis elegans. The sequence goes on from NC_045544.1 coordinate 137,444,532, forward strand.
CCCTTCCAGCTCTGCTATTGTATTGTATTGTATTGTATTGTATTGTATATCAAAATAGGAGTAAACCCCAACTCCCTTCAATTACTGATGATGTTACCCAGTTGGGTTATGAAATGTCTGCAAGAAAACCACCAAGCTCAGAGAATACCAAGGATCACACAGTCCTCCTCCTCCTCCACATCCCTCCTCCCTACTAGCACTGATGATGTTACCTAGCTGGGTCATGAAATGTTTGTAAGAAAGCTACCAAGCTTGGAGAGCACCAAGGACCCTAATCAAAGAAGATTAGGGGCTTGGCAGCTAAAACATATGAAGAACAGTTGCAGGAACTGGGTAGGTCTAGTTTAATGAAAAGAACTAGGGGTGACATGATACCAGTCTTCCAATATCTCAGGGGTTGCCGCAAAGAAGAGGGAGTCAAACTATTCTCCAAGGCAGCTGAGGGTAGAACAAGAAGCAATGGGTGGAAACTAATCAATGAGAGAAGCAACTTAGAACTGAGGAGAAACTTCCTGACAGTGAGAACAATTAATCAGTGGAACAGAAGTTGCCTCCAGAAGTTGTGAATGCCCCAACACTGGAAGTCTTAAAGAAGATGTTGGATAGCCATTTGTCTAGAACGGTATAGGGTTTCCTGCCTAGGCAGGGGGTTGGACTAGAAGACCTCTAAGGTCCCTTCCAACTCTGCTATTGTATTGTATTGTATTGTATTGTATTGTATTGTATTGTATTGTATTGTATTGTATTGTATTGTATTGTATTGTACTCTACTCTACTCTACTCTACTCTATTCCAATCTATTCTATTCTCTATCCTTATCCCATTTTCTAGAGCAACTGAAGGCAGGACAAGAAGCAATGGGTGGAAACTAGTTAAGGAGAGAAGCAACCTAGAATTAAGGAGAATTTCCTAATGGTGAGAGCAATCAATCAAATTTCCTGACAGAACAATTCATCCGTGGAACTCCTTGCCTCCAGAACTTGTGGTTGCTCCATCACTGGAGAACTTCCAAAAGAGACTGGACAGCCATTTGTCCAGAAAGGTATACGGACTCCTGCTCGGGCAGAGAGGGGGTTAGACTAGAAGACCTCCAAGGTCCCTTCCGAGACTCGTGTTCTTCTAGTCCTCTTTGCGGCAAAACCTTCCGGCCGGAGTATGAACTTCCAAGATCCCAGCTTTTTGTTGTGCATCTCAACTCTTACAATGCCCTGTGCAATTGAACAGACCTCACCTCTCCCTGACGAAGAGAGCTTAGATTAAGGCGCTTACTCCTTTAATCCCCCAAATACATCTGCCACAAGACCCATAATGGGGCAATCAGTGGCAAAGAAGAGGACTATAATTAATTAAAGAGCTCAACCTTCAAATTAAGGACATTCCTTGAGGTAGGCCATAAGCTAGTAATTACCAAGGATGGCTGACACAACCCACAATTATACCCAAGCTGTTGGCTCTGGGGTAAATTAATAACTGATTATTAGCCTTCATTACACTTTAAAAAAAATAACAGGGACTTTAGGATGTATTTGTGTATTCCGTTCCTTACATCCTGAATCCCATACCAACAAATCATTACCACCAAATTTATTTACTTGTATGTCAAATGTAGGGACTGCCCATCACATGCATGAAAGAATGCTGGAGGGTATATAATTAATAAAGATAAAAGTTCCCCTCGCACATGGCTGACTCTAGGGGGCGCTGGTGCTCATCTCCGTTTCAACGCCGAAGAGCCAGCGCTGACCGAAGACGTCTCCGTGGTCATGTGGCTGGCGCGACTAAACGCCGAAGGCACACGGAACGCTGTTCCCTTCCCACCAAATGTGGTTCCTATTTTTCTACTTGCATTTTTTACCTGCTTTCGAACTGCTAGGTTGGCAGGAGCTGGGACAAGTAACGGGAGCTCCCTCCGCTATGCAGCGCTAGGGATTCGAACCGCCGAACTGCCGACCTTTCTGATAGACAAGCTCAACGTCTTAGCCACTGAGCCACTGCGTCCCAACCTTAACACCAATCCTAACGACTGCTTTTCAAATTCCTCATTTTCTTTGCAAGCTACAGGTAGTCCTCGACTTACGACCACAATTGAGCCCCGACATTTGTTGCTAAGCAAGACAGTTGTCAAGCGAGTTTTGCCCCCTTTTTGTGACCTTCCTTGCCACCGTTAAGTGAATCCCTGCAGCTGTTAAGTTAATAACACGGATGTTATGCGAATCAGCTCTCTCCCCCCCCCCCGGACTTTGTGTGCCCAAAGGTCGCAAAATGGGATTGCGTGACCCCTGGGACACTACAACTGTCGTAAAGATGAACCACTTGCCAAGCATCCGAAGTTAACAGAATAAGAGAGTTGGAAGGGACATTTGGAGGTCTTCTAGTCCAACCCCCTGCTTAGGCAGAAAACCCTATAGCCGTGAGGCTGAACCTATGGCAATTGTGCCACAGGTGGCACGCGGAGGCGTCTCCGCTGGAACGGAAGCTGTAGCTCCAGCTCAGCTCCACCGCGCATGAGTGCGCACCACCCACTGCCCAGCTGATATTCGGGTCCCATGCAGGGTGCATGTGGGAGATCCATGGGGTGTTATGCACACATGTGTGGGGGCATGGGGAAGTGCAGGGGGTCACATGCGCATGCACAGGGGGCGTGTGTGTGTTGCATGCGCATTGCATTATGGGTGTGACAATAAAAAGATGACTCATCCCTGCCCTATCCCATTTCAGACCAATGGCTGATCCTGTGACCACGGGGATGCTTCCAACGGTCGCAAGTGTGAAAATCAGGCACCAATCCCCTTTTTTCGGGGCCGTTGTAACTTTGGTCACTAAATGAATTGCTGTAAGTCGAGGACTATCACGTCATTCCCCATTGGAGGATTACGTTTCTGCCAAGAGCAAGCTAACAACGGTGATTAGGCTGTTGACTCCAGGAATGAGGTCCAGACCCACCCAGATTGAGTGTATTTTGCGTTGTTTTTAAGATGTTTCTTTTTTAAATTGTTTCATTATTTTAACTCTTTATATTAACTTTTTCTGTAAGCCGCCCGGAGTCCTACAAGATTGGGCGGCATATAAATTTATTAAAAGTTAAAGTTAAAGTAAGCTCAGTTAGAGAATTAAGTTTCTTGGATCCTGGGAAAAGTTCCTTTCCATGAAAATCGAATGGAGTGAGGGGGAATCTGCCTGCCGGCTCTGTTTAAAAATCAGGCGTTATCCCAAGAGGCCTCCAGTCACAGTTCAATCCACTTTAATTCTGCCCCCTTTTATTTATTTGATTTGTATCCCGCCTTGATTATTCTGACAAACAACTCAAGGCAGCGAACATATGCAACACACCTGCCTCCTCCTATTTCTCCCACAACCACCATCCTGTGAGGTGCGTTGATGTGAGAAATGGACTGGCCCAAAGTCACCCAGCCGGCTTTCATGCCTTAGGTGGAACTAGAATTCTCTGTCTCCTGGTGTTTGGCCCAGTCATCCAGCTAGTTTCCATGCCTAAGGCAGAACTATAACTCACAGTCTCCTGGCGATTGGCCCAAAGTCACCCAGCTAGTTTTCATGCCTAAGGCAGGACTATAACTCACAGTCTCCTGGCGATTGGCCCAAAGTCACCCAGCCGGCTTTCATACCTAAAGCAGAACTATAACTCACAATCTCCTGGCGATTGGCCCAAAGTCATCCAGCCAACTTTCATGTCTAAAGTGGGACTAGAATTCACTGTCTCTACATTATGGCCATCACTTGCTACTTTAGAACATGCTATAACAGAGTTGGAAGGGACCTTGGAGGTCTTCTAGTCCAACCCCCTGCCTAGGCAGGAAACCCTATACTGTTCCAGACAAATGGCTATCCAACATCTTCTTAAAGACTTCCAGTGTTGGGGCATTCACAACTTCTGGAGGCAACTTCTGCTCCACTGATTAATTGTTCTCACTGTGAGGAAATCCTCAGTTCTAAGTTGCTTCTCTCCTTCATTAGTTTCCACCCATTGCTTCTTGTTCTACCCTCAGGTGCCTGACTCCCTCTTCTTTGTGGCAACCGCTGAGATATTGGAAGACTGCTATCATGTCTCCCCTAGTCCTTCTTTTCATTAAACTAGACCTACCCAGTTCCTGCAACCGTTCTTCATATGTTTTAGTCTCCAGTCCCCTAATCCTCTGTTGCTCTTCTCTGCCCTCTTTCTAAGAGTCTCCACATCTTTTCTACATTTTCTTAAAGACTTCCAGTGTTGGAATATTCACAACTTCTGGAGGCAAATTGTCCCAGTGATTAATTATTCTAACTGTCAGGAAATTTCTCCTCAGTTCTAGTTGCTTCTCTCCTTTATTAGTTTCCAACCATTGCTTCTTGTTCTACCCTCAGGTGCCTTGAAGAATAGCTTGACTCCCTCTTCTTTGGGGCAACCCCTGAGATATTGGAATATACTGCTATCCTGTCTCCCCTGGTCCTTCTTTTCATTAAACTAGACATACCCAGTTCCTGCAACCGTTCTTCATATGTTTTAGTCTCCAGTCCCCTAATCCTCTTTGTTGCTCTTCTCTGCACTCTTTCTAGTGTCTCCACATCTTTTTTACATTGTGGTGACCAAAACTGGATGCCTTATAAAGTGGTATTAAGACTTCACATGATCTTGATTCTATCCCTCTGTTGACGCAGCCTAGAACTGTGTTGGCTTTTTTGGCAGCTGCTGCACACAGCTGGCTCAGGTCTTCTAGTCCCCTGCTTGAGCAGGAGACCCAAGACCATTTCAGATAAACGTCCAGTCTCTTCTTAGAAGACCTCCAGAGATGGATCACCCACAACTTTGGAAGGCAAGTTGTTTCATAATGGGCATGCTCCGTTATCTAAGTTGAGAACTACTGCTTCACCAGTCTCTTATCCAGCCTCTGTTTAAAAATCTCAAAATCAAACGTTTTTCTTTTCTTTTCTGGTTTTTCAAACTGCCCAAATCTAATCTTTAAAGGAAATAATCTTTAAAGAGCATCTCACAAGCAGGAAATCAGAGTTTATGAACCACAACACAGACCCCAATTTTAAGGCGAGGTCCACATCTCAACAAGCCAACTGTATCTGTCCGCCCCGTGCCAACTCAATGAAGCGGCAGACGTGATGAACCGGGGTCTGGAGGCGGTTATGGACTGGATGAGGGCTAACAAGCTTGTGCTCAACCCAGAAAAGACCGAGTGGCTGTTGTGTTTCCCTCCCAGGGATTCCACCAATATTCCATCTCTCAGGCTGGGGGGTCAAATTCTATACCCCTCAGAGAGGGTCCGCAACTTGGGAGTCCTCCTAGATCCACAGCTATCGTTCGACCACCATTTGACGGCTGTGGCTAGGGGGGCATTCGCCCAGGTTCGCCTGGTGCGCCAGTTGCGACCCTACCTGAATCGGGAGGCACTCACAACAGTCACTCGGGCCCTCGTGACCTCTAGGCTGGAATACTGCAATGTGCTCTACATGGAGCTGCCCTTGAAGAGCATCCGGCGTCTGCAGCTGGTACAGAACGCAGCCGCGCGAGCGATTGTGGGTGCACCGCGGTTCACCCACATTACACCTATCCTCCGCGAGCTGCGCTGGCTACCTGTCGATTTCCGGATGCGCTTCAAGGTGCTGTTAATCACCCATAAAGCCCTACATGGTAGTGGATCTGGATACTTGAGAGACCGCCTTCTGCCAATCACCTCCCTGCGACCAATAAGATCACACAGATTGGGCCTCCTCCGTATACCATCGGCCAGCCAGTGTCGGCTGGCAACTACAAGGAGGAGGGCCTTCTCAGTAGCCGCCCCGACCCTTTGGAACGAACTCCCCGTGGAGATTCGTACCCTCGCCACCGTCCAGGCCTTCCGCACAGCCCTTAAGAACTGGCTAGCCCGTCAGGCCTGGGGATGAAGATAGTTGCCCCTCCCGAATGATGAATGCATGTTGGTTACTGTTTTTATTATATGTGTCTTTGTTATTGTCTGCATTTCCCCTTCCCTGATTTTATGTGAGCCGCCCTGAGTCCCCTCAGGGAAAAGGGCGGCCTACAAATGTCAATAAAATCAAAAAATCAAATCAAATCAATGTTATCACTTCTGGACTGACAATCTGATCATTGTTTAAGGCAGAGATTAGTCTTGAAGTGCCCACAGATAGACAGATAAGAAGCTAAGCTTGCAAGAGACAGAACATTAAAAAAAACAACAACCAAAATCCCTCAGCAATTTAGTCTGCAAAAAGAGAAGAGGGGGGGGGGGAAGAACCTTGAACGATGAACTAACAAAAAAGGAAATTGTGTTTTTCTTTTAGGTTTAAATTTTAAAAAACAGTTTCTCCTTCCCTGTAGGCTGCAGGCGATGAAGGAAGAAAACAGCCATTCCCAACGTTTCGTATGCAGAAAGAACACAATGGGTGTGTTCACACAACCTTCACCCAAAAGTATCTAGAGCGTTTGGCTGATTTTGACACAATGACACAGGATACCTGTGTCAATCTCTAACTCTACGACTTAAGGCACCAGGCTAGAAAACCAGGTGATTTTGAGTTCTAGTCCCCACCTTAGCCGTGAAAGACAGCTGCGTGAGTTTGATCTGAACACCAGGAGACAGTGAGTTCTAGTCCCACTTTAGCCATGAAAGACAGCTGGGTGAGTTTGATCCGAACACCAGGAGACGGTGAGTTGGCTGGGGGATTCTGGGAGTTGAAGTCCACAGGACTTAAAGTCGCCAAGGTTGAGAAACACTGCCTTATAGGATCTGGTGATGAAGAGGGGGGGCAGGCCTCGATGCCCCTTCCAAAGCCCACCAGAAAAAAATGACATTTTGGCCACCCACAGAGCAGAAGCGGTTGTGTTTACTACGGATGAAAGCGGAGCTAATTAATATTTGCTAAATGACTCCGGACATCATCCTGCAGGAGGCGTGGGTGACTTAAAGCCTCCTCATCCGGTTCTCTGCCTTAGGGGTTTTGGAGGCAACTGGTGACACCCAGCCTCCCTTTGCATTAAAAAAAGCATCAACAAACAGAATTCAGAGGTTCACGGTTCGCTGTACGACTTTTCTCTTCTGGATCGCGCAAAACAACGATGACTCAGTCTCTAAACATGGCATGGCTCAAATGCCCAATTCGGCAGCCTTCTTGTGGGCATTTTACAGGGAAGGCAGTTTTCCTGAAGATAGGCCCAGAGGGCAAATGCACAGGGCTCTTCCTTGGCCTGCAACATCAAACCAATGAATCTAGCTTGGTGTTTCTCAAACCTGGCCAGTTTAAGACCTGTGGACTTCAAATCCCAGAATCCCCCTGGGAAGCATGCTTAAGAGGGGTGGGCTTCAGCTCCCACAATTCCCCAGACGTCATGTTTCCCAGAATTCTCCGGTCAACAAGCTTTAAGACAGATGGACTTTCAATAACTACTTGGGATTAGCAATGGAAAACTATTTCTGGAGTTGAATATGCCACACTACAAGTATTGTATACTCTATGGATGATTTAATATAATGCTCAATGATAATGATGTATTTAGTTATGTTTGATGGATAACCAGTGACCTTATTTTGACTGTAAAAACTGATGCACAAAAGTCTGTAACCAAACAAATGAAATTGAGGAAAGTTTTTTATATGTGTTGTTTTGTTTTTGTTGGTTTTAAAAATTATATAATTATATATAATTATATATAACTATGTAACTATATATATATGTGTGTGTGTGTGTGTGTGTGTGTGTGTGTGTGTTTTTATTTGTGCTGATAAATAAATAAAGGGAGACTAGTATAGATCTATTTCAAGCTATTTAGCTCTCATCAGCTAGCCACACCCTTACTGGGAATCGAACCTGGCTAGCTGATGAGAGCTAAATAGCTTGAAATAGATCTATACTAGTCTCCCTTTATTTATTTATCAGCATAAATATAACAAATGTAATAAAAAGGCAACAGTAAAAAATATTGGGTTTCTGTCTGGATGGACTCTTGTGATGAGCCGAAGACAGAGAGTGGAAGTGTGACCTTCCTCCCATATTTGGGCATACCAGGGGTTGTGACTTTAAATATATATAATATACATACATACATACATACACACATACATACATACATTACACACACACACAAATATATATGTGTGTGTGTGTGTGTGTGTGTGTTATTTGTGCTGATAAATAAATAAAGGGAGACTAGTATAGATCTATTTCAAGCTATTTAGCTCTCATCAGCTAGCCATACCCTTACTGGGATTCGAACCTGGGCTATATTACATATTAGGCAGACCTCTTAGCCATTAAGCCACAGGCTCTGATCCGTTATCAGCTGAGCCAGGGAGAAAGGTATATATTTAAAGTCAAAACCCCTGGTAAGCCCCAATTATGGGAGGAAGCTAACTGCTTCCATTCTCTTGTTATATTTGTGTTTTATTTGTGCTGATAAATAAATAAAGGGAGACTAGTATAGATCTATTTCAAGCTATTTAGCTCTCATCAGCTAGCCATACGCTTACTGGGATTCGAACCTGGGCTATATAACACATTAGGCAGACGTCTTAGCCATTAAGCAAAGGCAACAGTAATAATATTGGGTTTCTGTCGTGATGGACTCTTGTGACGAGCCGATTGACAGAGAATGGAAGCAGTTAGCTTCCTCCCATAATTGGGGCATACCAGGGGTTGTGACTTTATATATATATATATATATATATATATATATATATATATATGTGTGTGTGTGTGTGTGTGTGTGTGTGTGTGTGTGTGTGTGTGTGTGTGTTGTATTTGTGCTGATAAATAAATAGAGGGAGACTATTTCAAGCTATTTAGCTCTCATCAGCTAGCCATACCCTTACTGGGATTTAGGGTATGACTAGCTGATGAGAGCTAAATAGCTTGAAATAGATCTATAATAGTCTCCCTTTATTTATTTATCAGAACAAATACAACACAAATGTAACAAAGGCAACAGTAAAAATATTGGCTTTCTATCTGGATGGTCTCTTGTGATGAGCCGATAGACAGAGAAAGGAAGCAGTATGCCTCCTCCCATATTTGGGCATACCAGGGGTTGTGACACTAAATACATACATACATACATACATACATACATACATACATACACACACACACACACACACACACACACACACACAACCAGGGGTTGTGACACTAAATACATACATACATACATACATACATACATACATACATACATATGACAGATGGACTTCAAGTCCCACAATTCACCATGCTGACTTGCCAAGTTTTTTTTTTTAAAAAACCTCCACAAAAACCAGCTGACTCAAACGCTGCCCTGGTTTAACCTGAGTATGTGGCCCAATTAATTTTTATTATTGTTTATATTGACATTTATAAGTGCACAGCGCAGTTTAAGCCATGTGGAACACAGAGGTTGGGCAACATTAGATCTGTCACCAACATTCCTTACAATAGTTTACGAGTCAAAGACTTTGCATAATGTTTTTATGGCACTGCGATTCGGGTATCAAAACAGCACTGGCCACTCTCAAAAATAAAGGTAGAATCAGGCCAGGTCTGTCCTTGGAAGGAAAGAATAAATGGATTGGGAACTGCACAGAGCTGGTTATAAGATGGGCAGCTATATAAACACACTATATTGCCAAAAGATTCGCTCACCTGCCTTTCCTCGCGTGTGAACTTACTGTAAGTGACATCCCAGTCCTAATCCATAGGTTTCAATATTACCTCGGTGCACCCTTTGCAGCTATAACAGCTTCAACTCTTCTGGGAAGGCTGTCCACAAGGTTCAGGAGTGTGTTTATGGGGATTTTTAACCACTCCCAGAATCCCCCAGCCATCATGCTTTAAGAGGGGTGGACTTCCACTCCCAGAATTCCCCAGCCATCAGGCTTTAAGAGGGGTGGGCTTCCACTCCCAGAATTCCCCAGCCATCATGCTTTAAAATGGGTGGGCTTCCACTCCCAGAATTCCCCAGCCATCAGGCTTTAAGAGGGGTGGGCTTCCACTCCCAGAATTCCCCAGCCATCATGCTTTAAGAGGGGTGGGCTTCCACTCCCAGAATTCCCCAGCCATCATGCTTTAAAATGGGTGGGCTTCCACTCCCAGAATTCCCCAGCCATCATGCTTTAAGAGGGGTGGGCTTCCACTCCCAGAATTCCCCAGCCATCAGGCTTTAAGAGGGGTGGACTTCCACTCCCAGAATTCCCCAGCCATCAGGCTTTAAGAGGGGTGGACTTCCACTCCCAGAATTCCCCAGCCATCATGCTTTAAAATGGGTGGGCTTCCACTCCCAGAATTCCCCAGCCAGCATGTTTTAAGATGGGTGGACTTCCACTCCCAGAATTCCCCAGCCAGCATGTTTTAAGATGGGTGGACTTCAACTTCCAGAATTCTCATGCCAGCATGCTGCACCATCACGCTGATTGAGGATTCTGGGAGTTGAAGTCCACACTTCTTCAAGTTGTCATAGCTGAGACTCACTGGCCTCCAGAAATTCACCATGCTGGTCATAATCCAGGACCTGGGGAAGGGGTCAAAATGGAGATGGGGAAAAAAATCCATATTTCCATTACTAGATAAGATCTGGATTTTTTCCAATAGCCTTGGCGTCCCCCTCCAGGATTCAGCATCCAGCCAGAAAATATAGAAATCCTTAAATTAAGCCAGATGTTTCTACCGTAAAGCTGCAGTTCCAATCCAGCTGCTGGTAAGTGGGACAGATGTCAGCTATGCCTAAGCATTTTGGGGGGGGGGGGACAATATTAGGACTGTCTCCTTTTTTTGCAAAAACCTTTTGCAAAAACCTGTCTCCTTTGTTGCAAAAACCTTAGAAAAAAAACCCCACAAATCTTATTTGTCCCCAATTTCTCGTCCTGGAGAAAACTCACCGTCTGTCATTTGACAAAGCGCAGAAACGTTACAAAGCTTTTATAGCCGCCAAGCCAGCAAGAGATTAAGAACGGTGCATGGATTTTAAAAAAAAAGAAGTTAATTAAGCTAAAATGTGCACCAGGGAGACGGCTGAATCTTTTGCAAATAGTCAAAAGCATCTTAGCAGAGAAGGGAAGGGGGGGGAAAAACCCCTGCAAATCATTTAAAATAAAAAGGAGAGAATGTAAGGTGTTTTTTTTTATTTTTTATTTTTAAGGTGGTACCTGCTTTGACCGTGGCAGCTTTTCAAAGCCACAGTCCTCAACTTACAACAGCTCATTCATTTAGTGACCAAAGTTACAAAGGCAGTGGAAAAAAGCGTCCGTTTTTCACACTTATGACCGGCAGCATCCCAGCAGTCACGTGATCAAAATTCAGATGCTTGGCAACTGACTCATATTTACGACGGTTGCACTTGTGACTATGCAAAGTCCCATAAGCAAAGTCAAATTCTTGGGGAAGCCATATTCACTTAATGACCCAATGAGTCACAGGTCAGCATTTACTGTTGTTCTTAACTACAGGGAGTCCTCGAATTACGATAGTTCATTTAGTGACCGTTCAAAGTTACGCCGACACTGAAAAAAGTGCCTCGCAACCATTTTTCACAGTTATGACTTCAGCAGCATCTCCACGGTTAAATGATCAAATTTCAGATGCTTGGCAGCTGATTCACATTTATGACGGCCGCACTGTCCCCGGGGGTCACGTATCCCCTTTTGCAACCTTCTGATTAAGCAACGTCAATGGAGGAAACCAGATTCACTTAACAACTGGGCGACGAACTGAACAACTGCAGCGATTCACTTAACAAATGCGGTGAGAAAAGTCGTAAAATGGGGCAAAACGTAACAAATTTTTCCTTTAGCAAAATAGCAAAATTTCCAGCGGCTTCATTTTTTTTTCTTGTTTGGTGTCTCGTAGCTTTTCCATCAGAGCAGGATTTTAATTTATGTTTGATATCATCCTTCCTTTGCATAATTTGCAAAAAGGGGGGACTCGGCCAGTGCTGAAATTCACAGCCAAATAGGCAGGAAAAAAAAACCCACCTTGTTTTAGATCACGGGTAACTTGCTTTTTGGGTTTTTTTTTGCAAAAAGATAAAAAGGAACGGCTGGCAAAAGCTCCTTTTTAAAAAAAAATTTTCTTTACTGTGGCTCTGATGCCCCTGTTCATTTTTATACTTTCTGCTTCATTGCTACATTTCCCCACCCCAAAACTATTCTGTGCCCCCTGCTGAAAAGAATTGGGTGATCAGGAGGACTTTTGATGATCTCCCATTAAGTCAATGTTGACTCCCAGCAGGCACATAAAATGATGATGATGATGATGATGATATGCAATAATACAATACAATAGCAGAGTTGAAGGGACCTTGGAGATCTTCTAGTCCAACCCCCTGCCTAGGCAGGAAACCCTATACCGTTCCAGACAAATGGCTATCCATCATCTTCTTAAAGACTCCCAGTGTTGGGGCATTCACAAGTTCTGGAGGCAACTTCTGTTCCACTGATTGATTGTTCCAACTGTCAGGAAATTCCTCCTCAGTTCTAAGTTGCTTCTCTCCTTGATTAGTTTCCACCCATTGCTCCTTATTCTCCCCTCGGGTGCCTTGGAGAATAGTTTGACTCCCTCTTCTTTCGGGCAACCCCTGAGATATTGGAAGACTGCTATCATGTCACCCCTGGTCCTTCTCTTCATTAAACTAGACATACCCAGTTCCTACAACCGTTCTTCATATGTTTTAGCCTCCAGTCCCCTAATCCTCTTTGTTGCTCTTCTCTGCATTCTTTCTAGAGTCTCATCAACTTTTCTACATCGTGGCAACCAAAACTGAATACTGGATTCCAAGTGTGGCCTTTCCAAGGCCTTGTAAAGTGGTATTAATTCTTCATCTGATCTTGATTCTCTCCCTCTGTTGATGCAGCCTAGAACTGTGTTGGCTTTTAGGGCAGCTGCTGCACACAGCTGGCTCCCATTTAAATGGTTGTCCACTAGGACTCCATGATGATGATGATGATGATGATGATGATGATGATGATAATAGAGCAACAATAATAGTGTTTTTTTTTAAGTAACCGAATGATAATATATTTCCTGGTGTAAAGTCTGGTTACAGATAGGCCTTTTTTTGAGAGAACAAGTAGGGGAGAAAGAAGTTATTTTGGTCCTGGGTTTAAAATATCTAAACAAACAAACACACACACACACACACACACACACACACACAATTTCACACAAGGAAGGCTTGTAATGCTGAAATACACACAGGCGTTCCAAACTCCCAGGCAAGGAAAATTGTCTGGTTGAATGAAACTGGAGTTATCCTACTAAACTAATATTTCTCAACCTTGGCAATTTTAAAATGTGTAGAATGCCATTCCCAGAATTCCTCAGACAGCTTGCTTTAAGAGGGGTGGACTTCAATTCCCAGAATTCCCCAGCCAGCCTGCTTTAAGAGGGGTGGACTTCCACTTCCAGAATTCCCCAGCCAGCAATGCTTTAAGACTTGTGGACTTCAACTCCCATAATTCCTCAGCCAACTTTTCTGGCTGAGAAATTCTGGGACTTGAAGTCCACAAGTCTTAAAAAGTTGCCAAGGACCCTTGTTTTAAAAGGCTGACTCTGTCAGCCAACTTTCCTGGCTAAAGATTAGCCAGTTCATTTATTGCGGATAACCTGACTTCTGAAGCCGTTTTGCCGCATGGGGCAGGCAACATGTAATCCGGTAATCCGTTCTGAATGCTCCTTTGGCGAAGAGCAGAGAGAGATACTTGGAACTTGGTAAATGGATCTTATGCAACAGAGGAGATTAACCTCGTGCTAAAGCTAAACGCACCTTGCTGCCTTGATCAATGAAACCAAAGCTGGCTTGTTTTTGTTTTTTTAAACAAGACCTTGCTTTCTGCAGCTAGCTAGTTTAAAAAAAGGAAAGAAGAAAAAGAAGATGTAAACCAGAGAATCTTAATTTCAAACCCCACTTCTCCTTAGATATACTCGGAGGAAGGGAAGGGAAGGGAAGGAAGATGGATGGTTTTGAACTTTTAGGGAGTATCATCCATGCTAGAAGGGAGTTGGGGTTACAGAGAAGAGGAAGAGGAAGAAGAATGTGAGGTCCTTGGTGCTCTCTGGGCTTGGTGGTTTTCTTACTGACATTTCATGACCCAGTTAGGTAACGTCATCAGTGCTAGAAGGAAAGGGGGGGAGATTGTGGAGAGAAGGAGGGAGGAGGAGGACTGCGGGATCTTGGTGCTCTCTGAGCTTGGTGGTTTTCTTACAGACGTTTCATAACCCAACTAGGTAATGTCATCAGTGCTAACAGGAAGTTGGGGTGTGTAGAGCCGAGGTGGCGCAGTGGTTAAATGCAGCACTGCAGGCTACTTCAGCTGACTGCAGTTCGGCTGTTCAAATCTCAGCGGCTCAAAGGTTGACTCAGCCTTCCATCCTTCCGAGGTGGGTAAAATGAGGACCCGGATTGTTGTTGGGGGGCAATATGCTGACTCTGTAAACCGCTTAGAGAGGGCTGAAATCCCTATGAAGCGGTATATAAGTCTAACTGCTATTGCTAGAGAAGAGGAAGAGGAAGAAGAGGATGACTCTGGGTTCCCCGATGCTCTCTGAGCTTGGCTGGCTGGCTGGCTGGCTGCAGACGTTTCGTGACCCAACTAGGCAACATCATCAGTGCTAGCAAGGATTGGGGTTCGCTCCCTGTTTACAAATGTGACTCGCCCTGTCAGTGTGGAGGGTATGGTCTTGATGGTTCTTCGATTAGGCTGTTGTTTACTGATTTGGTAGTTCTTTGATGGGGGTATGGCTTACTGCTCGATGGCTGGTCTATTATTAATCTCGGTGGTGATCCCTGTTGATCAAGAACACTCCCACCTACACGGACAGGGCAAGCCACTCATATATAACAAGAGAGCAAACCCCACTCCCTTCTAACACTGATGATGTTACCTAGTTGGGTCATGAAACGCCTGTAAGAAAACCACCAAACTCAAAGAAGCACCAAGTCACCGATCCACAGTTCTTTTGAGGAACCCCCTCCTCTCTGGGGCAGCCCCTCAAATATTGGAAGACTGCTCTCCTGTCTCCACTGGTCCAGTGGTGGGTTTCAAAAAATTTTGGAACCTACTCTGTGGGTGTGGCCTCCTTTGTGGGAGTGGCTTGCCAGCCATGTGACCTGGTGGGAGTGGCTTGCCGGCCATGTGTTTTTTTTCTCTCTCTCTTTCCTTCTTTTTATCTCTCTGTCCCTTTTTCTTTCATCTCTCTCTCACTTTTTCTTTCTTTTTTCTTTTTCATTTATTTCTTCCTTCCTTTCTCTCTCTCTCTCTGTGTCAGTCAGTCTCTCTCTATGTGTGTGTGTTTGTGTGGCAGTGGTGGGTTTCAAAGAATTTTGGAACCTACTCTGTGGGTGTGGCCTCCTTTGTGGGAGTGGCTTGCCGGCCATGTGACCTGGTGGGAGTGGCTTGCCAGCCATGTGCTTTTTTCTTTCTTTCTCTTTCTCTCTTTCTCTCTCTCTTTCCTTCCTTTTGTCTCTCTGTCCCTTTTTTCTTTTATCTCTCCATCACTCTTTTTCTTTCTTTTTTCTTTTTTTCTTTATTTATTTCTTCCTTCCTTCACACAGCTGGCTTTCCTGCCTAAGGCAGAACTAGAACTCACCATCTCCTAGTAATTGGCCCAAAGTCACCCAGCCAGTTTTCATGCCTAAAGTGGGACTAGAATTCAGTCTCCTGGTTTCTAAGACACCACCTTAACCAGTATACCAAAGTGGCATGACCGAACCTGTTTTTTTTTTTTAATGTGCAATGCATTTTATGAGCAACGTGCATAAAAAACAGGGCAGAGGTTTGATCAAAGCATCATGGCCACCAATTTAACTTTTCCAACTCTATTGTACAACCCTCATTTCTCCACCAGAGTCTCTTCTCATGTGGGTAGGTCAGTTCCGGGATCTTATGGGACTTTCAAACAGAAAAAAAAGGAGACCAAGAAGCAATTGATGGATCTCACCAGACCAGTACAGTGAATTTGACACCCCTGGCCAAGACAGTGGTCGCCCATGATAGGGGTGATGGGGGTTACTGGCTCTTATATTTGGGGTTTTACTTCTGTAAGCTGCCCCATAATTACTGCCAGATAGATTATCTTAACAATATCTTATTGAATAGAGTCACAATCTGTAAAATAAGATTATCGACTCTGATCCACCTTCGTTGCTTTCTGTGGGTTGATTTTATCTGTGGCTTAATTTGAAGGAGGAAGGCGGGTTTTATGCTGTTAATTTCAATTATATAACTGTAATTGTCCTGGGGCATTCTGTCATTTTCACCCGAAGTTGCCCGATGCAGTGGGCAGAAATTGAATCAATCCAAATTAATCTTTGAAATAAACAACATTCAGAAGAACGCATGTTCTGTTATTTATCTGTGCCCCCCACCCTACCCCCGTGGTTTACCTTACCACTGGATCACAATTGATCCAAAACGTACGTTGCTAAGTGAGACATTTGTTAAGTGAGGTTCCCCACGCCAAATTTTACAACCTTTCTTGCCACAGGTGCCAAGTGAATCCCTGCAGTTCTTAAGTGAGTCACGCGGCCGTTAAATGAATCCGGCCTACCCACTGACTTTGCTTGTCGGAAGTCGCAAAAGGGGATCACGTGACCCCCGGGACACTGCGACGGTCATAAATATGAGTCGCTGGAACCAGCACCAACCCAGGCCCTGCCATGCCCCCGAATTGGTTCTCCATCTTCTTTTTTGGCTCTGCGCATGCGCGGGACAATGTTTATGGCACTGCGCATGAGCGCAAACCCACGAGCAAACCGGTAGTAGTGACTGCCGGAAGTCACCCCTGGAGTGGAAGCCCACCCGTCTTAAAGCATGCCGGCTGGGGAATTCTGGGAGTGGAAGTCCAAGCATTTTAAAGTACATAGAAGTTTTTTTAAAAAGACATTGTTCTAAATTGTTGGAAACACCGTTCTAATACATGTGCAGCTGGGATTTATAAACCACGACTGATGGTTTAGCTTGGCATAAATACTAACCATCGAGGCCAGTTAACCTAGTTCTAAGAAGCAAGTTGTTGGATCGTAGCTGATGCTGCAGAAGAAACAGCTAATTTGGAAGAGAGAGTAGTTGCAGCCTCCGGGTTGAACTGTGGGGTCCTTGGGGGTCTCTAAGCTGGGGTTTCATGACCCAACTAGGTAACATCATCAGTGCTAGAAGGGAGTGTGGAGGAAGGAAGAGGAGGATTATGGGGACCTTGGTGCTCCTAGGTGCAATATATATATATATATATATATACACCAATATATAAAGCCCAATGGTTAAGACATCTGCCTAAGATGTAATACAGCACAGGTTTGAATCCCAGTAAGAGTATGGCTAGCTGATGAGAGCTAAATAGCTTGAAATAGATCTATACTAGTCTCCCTTTATTTATTTATCAGCACAAATACAACACAAATGTAAAAAGGCAACAGTAAAATATTGGGCTTTCTGTCTGGATGGTCTCTTGTGACGAGCCGATGGACAGAGAATGGAAGCAGTTAGCTTCCTCCCATAATTGGGGCATACCAGGGGTTGTGACACTAAATATATACCTACCTCCCTGGCTTAAGCTGATAAGGAGGAGGACCTGTGGCTCAATGGTTAAGAGATCTGCCTAAGATGTAATACAGCACAGGTTCGAATCCCAGTAAGGGTGTGGCTAGCTGATGAGAGCTAAATAGCTTGAAATAGATCTATACTAGTCTCCCTTTATTTATCAGCACAAATACAACACAAATGTAAAAAGGCAACAGTAAAATATTGGGCTTTCTGTCTGGATGGTCTCTTGTGACGAGCCGATGGACAGAGAATGGAAGCAGTTAGCTTCCTCCCACAATTGGGGCATACCAGGGGTTGTGACACTATCTCTCTCTCTCTCTCTCTCTCTCTCTCTCTCTCTCTATCTATCTATCTATCTATCTATCTATCTATCTATTATATCCCTCCCTCCCTCCTTCCCTCCCTCCCTCCCTCCCTCCTTCCCTCTTGCTGATGTCATTGGTGCTCTCTGAGTTCAGTTGTTTTCTTGCAGAGATTTCATGACCCAACTAGGTAACATCATCAGTGCTAGAAGGGAGTGGGGATTGCTCTGTTTACAGACAGGTGACTTGCTCTGCCAGTGCAATTTACCACTCAAGGAATTACCAACTCAGACAAAAACAAGCGCCAACAGTAAACAAGCTAATGGAGGAACTGCCAAGAACACTCCCACCAATGCTAACAGGGCAAGCTATGGCAAATAAACAGAGCAAGCCCTTCTCCCTTCCAGCACTGATGATGTTACCTAGTTTGGTCTGCAAGTAAACAGTCACGCTCAGAGAGGTCCATGGATCCACAAAAGTGAGAGAGTTGTTAAGTGAATTTTGCTCCATTTTACAATCTTTCCTGCCCCGGTTGTTAAGTGAATCACTGCAATGGTTCAGCAACACAGTTGTTAAGTGAATCTTGCTTCCCCCACTGACTCTGCTTGTCAGAAGGTTGCAAAAAGCGGTCACATAACCCAGGATACTGCAACCGTCATAAATATGAGTCGTTTACTAAGCGCCTGAATTTTAATCGAGTGACCATATAGGGATGTTGCAACGGTCATAAGTGTGAAAAATGGTCGTAAGTCACTTTTTCCAGCTCCATCGTAATTTTGAACAGTCATTAAACGGACAGCTGTATGTCGAGGAATATCTTATACTTAAAATAAAATAAGTGGGATTGTGATGGTGCAGAAATATGGGATGTGGTGTTTAGGGAAATTAGAGCACTTTTGAATGTAAATTTAGACGTGTCACTGAGAATCTCATTGACTGTTGCTGGTGGAAAAAAGGGATATAAATGAAACCAAAAGGGAATTGATTGCAAATTTGATCATGGCAGCTAGATTGGCTAAATATTGGGGATGAAATTGGGATATTCAAAGGAATGAGTGGTACAATGACATCTGGAGTATGGCAACAAATGATAAATTAACAGCAGAAATTAAAATTTTAAAAAGGGATGTTTAAAGTAAATTATAATGAAATACGGGAAGATTTTATAAAATCAGTGTTGGTGGAAGGCAAAGGGAATAAACCTACTCAAGAATATTAGTTCTTTCGGATAAGGGGATAAGGGGCACAATTGGAATATATTGTATATCTTTTATTGTTATAGAAGAAATATAACAGAAAAAATGGTCTCTAGGGTGTGTACACTGTAATATTTGAATTCCCACTCCTTTTTTATTTTGGTATTTAGATATACACTATATTGCCAAAAGTATTCGCTCACCCATCCAAATAATCAGAATCAGGTGTTCCCATCACTTCCATGGCCACAGGTGTATAAAATCAAGTCCCTAGGCATGCAGACTGTTTTTACAAACATTTGTGAAAGAAGGGGTCGCTCTCAGGAGCTCAGTGAATCCCAGCGTGGAACTGTGATAGGATGCCACCTGTGCCACAAATCCAGTCTTGAAATTTCCTCGCTCCTAAATATTCCACAGTCAACTGTCAGCTGTATTATAAGAACGTGGAAGTGTTTGGGAACGATAGCAACTCAGCCACGAAGTGGTAGGCCACGTAAACTCTTTCAACATCAGTGTGTGACCTCACAAATGCGCTTCTGGAAGAATGGTCAAAAATCCCCATAAACACACTCCTGAACCTTGTGGACAGCCTTCCCAGAAGAGTTAAAGCTGTTGTAGCTGTGAAAGGTAGACCGACATCATATTGAACCCCTGGATTAGGAATGGGATGTCACTTACAGTAAGTTCATAGGCGAGTAAAGGCAGTTGAGCGAATACTTATGGCAATATAGTGTATATGTACTGTGTTTGTATTCTTTGTATTTAAAATAAAAAAAATAAGTTACATAAATACTTTTTTGTTTTAAAAAGCACCAAGGAAAGGAGATTGGCTTGGGGCCATCTGCAGCTTGTTTCTTGCCATGTTGCACAGTAGGAACTCCCCCACCCCAAAAAAAGACTACAGATAGTCCTTGATTTACAATTCTTTTAGTGACCATTCAAAATTATGACGTCACTTGGAAAAAGTGACATAGGACCATTTTTCTCGCGACTGTTGCCGCATCCCCATGGTCACATGATCAAAATTCAGATGCTTCGCAACTGGTTCATATTTATGACGGTCGCTGTGTCCCTGGTCACGTGATCCCCTTTTGCAAACTCCTGGCCAACAAAGTCCACGGGGAAGCCAGTGTTCTCACCGAGGCTTCCCAAGAGCCTGAAGCCAACTCCTGGTCCCGACAAAAACACCTTTTATTAATTGGCTGTGAATTCTGCTCCTTCACATCCAGCAAAGTCTTTCGAGGGAGGATTTACAGTCACAGAACTTATCTGGCTTGGAGAGCTGCCAGGCCGATATCTGCAGAACTTGGCAAGGAGCCTCTGAGAGTCACGAACCAATGAAGCGAACTAATGTTCTCCTGCAAACTCCACTCCCCTTTCGCTCCTCTTTTATTTCCTCTGGGAGGGGCCATTCATCGTCCACCTGTGGCCTTACTCCCAAGTCAACCCCTGTTCTTCAGCTCTTCCCTTCGTCTGGCACTTCTGCGCATGCACACACTGGGAACAGGCTCCAGCTGTTCTTCTGCCTCACTGAAGTCTGATTCTGAAGGCAGCTGATAACTGTCAGACGGTCCTGGCCCCCTCCGACACAGAGCCCTCATCAAAGCCTTCCCCAGACTCCAGGACTGGCCCAGGTTCCTCCCCAACCCTCCTCACTGTCTGAATTTGATGCCACAACAGCCAGATTCACTTAACAACCAAGTTACTAACTTAACAACTGCAATGATTCACTTAACTGTGGCAAAGTCATAAAATGGGGCAAAAAAACCTCACCTAAATGTCTCATTTAGCAACATGAATTGCAGTGGTAAGTTGAAGACTTCCTGTACAGATTTTCTTTAGGGTTGCATTGGAAAAGGCAATTCGTCCCCCTCCACCCACCAATTTTGCCCTACATTTACAGATCATGTAAAAAGAATGCTTGAATAGAGAGATGAACCAATTGTGAGAAAGCACACTAAATTTGGTTTGCTGGATGGTTTCAGTTGAGACGCATCTTTAACAGCCTTTTCAGTTTAAGACGCAGAAGTCAAACTGCATTAAAAAAAAAACCAAAATAAGTTTAAAAACTGTCCAATGGCAGGCTCTCCATTCTGCACACACGAAGGGAAAATCCTCCCCTCTGCTTCCCCCTTTGCAGCATCAGAAAATAAACCTTATCAACAAATAAAAGAACCTCACTCCCAGCAGTGCTGATAAATAAATAGAAACAGTCACATGCTTTGCTGAAGGGCGAGAAGTGGGGAGGAGGAAGAGAGAGAGAGAAAAAAATACAGTTAGGAATTGATAAGCTTTTTCGGTGCTGGAGCTGCTGCAAGCTGTCAGCAACTCAGGGGACCACAGATGCAAGAACCAGGGTAGACTACAGAACCCCTGCTGCACAGCGGACTGCAAACTTCAAGGCTTCTCAAATGCAATCTTGAAGATTTGCAAGGGTGCTAAAAGCAGTACAGCTTTTTTTTAAAGAGAATTTTGTCCAAAGCTATGGAAGGACCAGGGAAGACAGGATAGCAGCGTTCCAATATTTGAGGGGCTGCCACAGAGAGGAGGGGGTCAAGCTATTCTCCAAGGTACCTGAAGGCCAGAGAAGGAATAATGGATGGAAACTGACCAAGGAGAGATTCAACCTGGAAATCAGGAGGAATTTCCTGACAAGTGAGAACAATCAACCCATGGAGCAGAAGTTGCCTCTGGAAGTTGTGGGAGCTTCATCACTGGAGGCTTTCAAGAAGAGACTGGACTGCCCTCTGTCAGAAATGGTGTAGTCTCTCCTGCTTGGGGGTTGACTAGATGACCTACAAGGTCCCTTCCAACTTGGTTAATCTCACCCATATAAATGCAAACTGATGGGATTCTGAATGTTTTCTTTCCCCACTTGAATTGCAGCCTTGCAAAAAATAAAAAATAGCTATTTAAAAAGGTAGCCCACCATACAAGTTGCATGTTAAACATAATTTAATTTTAAAAATTTAATTTAATTTAAATATGCAGGGCATCAATTGCAGAAATTTTTTTTTCCCCTGCTACATAATCTTTCTTGCTTTGATCACTTGATGGAGATTTGTTTACTTACAGGTGAAAGGTTTTTTTTTGCGACAGGTTCACACAATTTTCAGAATTGTTTTCTCCCACATCATTCAGAACTTTTTTTAAAAAGTTCAAGGGGGTGTGTGTTCTCTGGACCATGAAGAGGCAATAAGAGTCTCTGAGCATAGTAAAAGTGTTTTTACTACTACATTACAAGGGGCTGCTCTTCCCTGCACTCGTTTTTTCCCCAGAAACTACCATCAAATCTGGTATCACCCAAGAAACAATGTTTATTAAGTTTTGGTTATTTACTTAGCAAGCTGCAGCTGACGCTTAGAATTGGGTTGATCTTAACCATCTTTCCTAGCTAACCAATTTTATTTGAATGGGTCAGCTGGAAAAAGGTGTTTTAGGATCAACCCAATTCTCCTGCAAAACTCACACAAGGACACAGAGTTAGGAGATAATGAACTGTTAAAAGTTATTTCCATTCAAACACAGCTGTGGGAAGTTATCATCCAGCCCTCTCCTAGAAAAATGAAATATCCTAGGAAATATTGAAAAGGCAGAATATTTCTCTGGATGTGGAAAAGAAACATGTTTTAAAAGACAGAATAGTTTGCCTATAGCTTTTTGCACATCCCCAGCTAATGGGCCATTAAGATGGCCAGGCTAGCCCACTTTACATAATAAAGACTTCTCCTCACTGCAGCTGTAGGGGGAAGGGATATTACTCAACTCACCCACAAGGCATCTGAGAACTCATCACAGCCTAGAGAGTGACCCCCTGCATGGCACCATGGGAGTCTGACAACCAGTCAGAATACATTTCTTACACAGGAACAGGAAACAGAAAGGTGGGACTAAACAGGGTATAAAAAGCCTAGCAAGCCCCTCCTTCAGCCCTTCTCTTCTTCACCACCAACATTGAAGCATGTGATCACCTTTTCTGTTCAGGGCTCAAGCCATGTGGCCCTGTCCAACAATAAACCATCTTTCCAAGCAGCCTCCATGTCTCCAGTGTCTTCTTCCCCACTTGGAGCTGAACCCAGAAGGACATTTCTTTCAACACAGCCTTACCTGAAGGCCGGAATCTAAACAAAATTAAATTCTCCCTTCCCATCTGGGGGTGGGGGGTGGGGAACCAATATATTGAAAAACTGCTCAATTTTCCCTTCAGCAAAGGGCAAACAAAAAAAGATTTGAAAACAAGCATTTAAAGAAAAAAACCCAAGGCAAACTTTACAGAGATGAAGACCTAAGAATCGTGTTTAGAAGGCAGCCAATGCACTACAGTTAATTGAATGTAGAGATTGAAAAGGATGTGCTTTTAAGGCTCACTGGCTTCCTTCCATAATGCCGAGAAGGGCGTCAATTTAATAAAATAAATAATACAATAGATTTTTGGTTACTTAATTGGGACAAGAGCTGAGATGACAAGCTTCCTATTGGATCCAGCAATGATTGTGGGGGCTCCAACACTGGGGGGCTTCTAAGAAGAGACTAGGGCAGCCATTTGTCTGAAATGGTGAAGGGTTTCCTGCTTGAGCAGGGGGTTGGACTAGAAGACTTCCAAGGCCCCAATTCTTTCCTTCCGTTATTCTCCTTCCTGAGCAGGGGGTTGGACTAGAAGACCTCCAAGGCCCCTTTCCAACTCTTTCCTTCTGTTATTCTCCTTCCTGAGCAGGGGGTTGGACTAGAAGACCTCCAAGGCCCCTTCCAACTCTCATTACTCTGTTTTTCTCATGCTTGAGCAGGGGGTTGGACTAGAAGACCTCCAAGGCACCTTCTAATTCTTTTCTTCTTTTATTCTCCTTCCTGAGCAAGGGGTTGGACTAGAAGACCTCCAAGGCCCCTTCCAACTCTTTCCTTCTGTTATTCTCCTTCCTGAGCAGGGGGTTCGACTAGAAGACCTCCAAGGCCCCTTCCAACTCTCATTACTCTGTTTTTCTCATGCTTGAGCAGGGGGTTGGACTAAAAGACCTCCAAGAGGCCCCTTCTAATTCTTTCCTTCTGTTATTCTCCTTCCTGAGCAGGGGTTTGGACTAGAAGACCTCCAAGGCCCCTTCCAACTCTCCTTATTCCGATTGGCAAAACCAGCTTCACTTGGCAGTCAACAAGGAAAGGATCCAGCCTTTTAAAAACCACCAAGAAACCAAGTCAGAGCCCCAAGCAAGAGGCAGGATCAAAGAGAACCTCCAAAGCCAAGAGCAAGACACCTCCAAACTTCTCAAAGGTGGTAGCGGTGGTGGGGAGATTGGAAGAGAAGCTGGAACCTCGGCGAGAGGGGCTCGGATGCTCACGCAGAGGGGACGCAAAGCGAGGGTGACTCCGAAGTAAGGCGATTGCAGCCACCCCGGAGTTACAGAGGGAAGCAGGAAGCCGAGCCCAAAGGCGCCTCGGGCGGCGGGGGGAAGCCAGCCAGGACGCCGCGCCGGCCGGCCAGCCAACCAGCCAATCCACTAACCCAGCCGGGGAACACAGCGCGCTTGGACAGGGCCGTCACGTCGCCTGCTGCTCCAACTGGGCGCTCCGCCGCCGGGCACCGCTCCAGCTCCGATCGCTGCAGGGGGATGACCCTTCTCCGGGCCAGGCTTGCAAGGCGAGCGCCCCAAAACGCCCCTCCGTCCAAGCTCCGACCCTTCCGAGCCCCACAAATGCAACCAAGACCCCCCCCGAAAATAACTCCGGTCCTTTCCATCCTCCTCCTCCTCCTCTCCACCCCGGGCGCCAGACTCACCTGCCCAGCGCGGGACCGTCTGCAGCCGCCCGCAGAAGGTAGACGGCGGACGGTGCCCGGGAGAACGCCAGCCTCCTCCAGCTCCGCGGCTGTTTTCTCCTCTAACCCACCAACCCCGAAGAGCCCCCAAGCTTCTTCTGCCCCCGCTCCGCGGGACTCCCTGCCCTTTTATAGGCTCTCTCTCCTCTCCTCCCGACGACCCCCCCCTCCCCTCCCCACGTTGGTCCTTGATGGCCAGGTGAGCAAGCCAATCGTGGCGGCCGGGGCCCTAGCAACACCCAGCGGGTTGGCGCGAGGCGGCGGCTGGCTCTGGAGAGATGGGCCAATGGGAAGGGGGAGAGGGGGCGGGTGGCACCCACCCCCAGTGAAAGCAGCTGGGAGGGCAGGCAACAGCTGGGCGGCCCCGGCAGCCAATGGGAAGAGCGGAGGCCTCGCCAGCATGGGAGGCGGGCGGGAGGATAACAAACGGAGCGCGGGGCGCCTTAAAGCGACCCCGAGATCCCCCCCCCCAATTCTCCTCAGGCGGGGCTTCCTCCCACCGTCGCTTGAGGTGCCCCTCGGGAGGGCTTGGCACGAAGCGCGCCCGCTGGGTCTGCCCGCGATACCCGCCTCAAAGCATCTTTCCAATCCTCCCCTCGTAAAAACAAGACGCGCAACGTTCCCACGACCGCGTTTTTGCACGCGATACCCGCCTCAAAGCATCTTTCCAATCCTCCCCTCGTAAAAACAAGACGCGCAACGTTCCCACGATCACGTTTTTGCACGCGATACCCGCCTCAAAGCATCTTTCCAATCCTCCCCTCGTAAAAACAAGACGCGCAACGTTCCCACGACCGCGTTTTTGCACGCGATACCCGCCTCAAAGCATCTTTCCAATCCTCCCCTCGTAAAAACAAGACGCGCCACGTTCCCACGACCGCGTTTTTGCACGCGATACTCGCCTCAAAGCATCTTTCCAATCCTCCCCTCGTAAAAACAAGACGCGCAACGTTCCCACGACCGCGTTTTTGCACGCGATACCCGCCTCAAAGCATCTTTCCAATCCTCCCCTCGTAAAAACAAGACGCGCAACGTTCCCACGACCGCGTTTTTGCACGCGATACCCGCCTCAAAGCATCTTTCCAATCCTCCCCTCGTAAAAACAAGACGCGCAACGTTCCCACGACCGCGTTTTTGCACGCGATACCCGCCTCAAAGCATCTTTCCAATCCTCCCCTCGTAAAAACAAGACGCACCACGTTCCCACGGCCGCGTTTTTGCACGCGATACCCGCCTCAAAGCATCTTTCCAATCCTCCCCTCGTAAAAACAAGACGCGCCACGTTCCCACGACCGCGTTTTTGCACGCGATACCCGCCTCAAAGCATCTTTCCAATCCTCCCCTCGTAAAAACAAGACGCGCCACGTTCCCACACCGCGTTTTTGCACGCGATACCCGCCTCAAAGCATCTTTCCAATCCTCCCCTCGTAAAAATAAGACGTGCAACGTTCCCACGGCTGCGTTTTTACACGCGATACCCGCCTCAAAGCATCTTTCCAATCCTCCCCTCGTAAAAATAAGACGCACCACGTTCCCACGATCACGTTTTTGCACACGATACCCGCCTCAAAGCATCTTTCCAATCCTCCCCTCGTAAAAACAAGACGCGCAACGTTCCCACGACCGCGTTTTTGCACGCGATACCCGCCTCAAAGCATATTTCCAATCCTCCCCTCGTAAAAACAAGACGCGCAACGTTCCCACGATCACGTTTTTGCACGCGATACCCGCCTCAAAGCATATTTCCAATCCTCCCCTCGTAAAAACAAGACGCGCAACGTTCCCACGACCGCGTTTTTGCACGCGATACTCGCCTCAAAGCATATTTCCAATCCTCCCCTCGTAAAAATAAGAAACGCAACGTTCCCACGACCGCGTTTTTGCACGCGATACCCACCTCAAAGCATCTTTCCAATCCTCCCCTCGTAAAAACAAGACGCACCACGTTCCCACGGCCGCGTTTTTGCACGCGATACCCGCCTCAAAGCATCTTTCCAATCCTCCCCTCGTAAAAACAAGACGCGCCACGTTCCCACGACCGCGTTTTTGCACGCGATACCCGCCTCAAAGCATCTTTCCAATCCTCCCCTCGTAAAAACAAGACGCGCCACGTTCCCACGACCGCGTTTTTGCACGCGATACCCGCCTCAAAGCATCTTTCCAATCCTCCCCTCGTAAAAACAAGACGCGCCACGTTCCCACACCGCGTTTTTGCACGCGATACCCGCCTCAAAGCATCTTTCCAATCCTCCCCTCGTAAAAATAAGACGCACCACGTTCCCACGGCCGCGTTTTTACACGCGATACCCACCTCAAAGCATCTTTCCAATCCTCCCTTCGTAAAAACAAGACGTGCAACGTTCCCACGGCTGCGTGTTTACACGCGATACCCGCCTCAAAGCATCTTTCCAATCCTCCCCTCGTAAAAATAAGACGCACCACGTTCCCACGGCCGCGTTTTTACACGCGATACCCGCCTCAAAGCATCTTTCCAATCCTCCCCTCGTAAAAGCAAGACGCGCCACGTTCCCACGGCCGCGTTTTTGCACGCGATACCCGCCTCAAAGCATCTTTCCAATCCTCCCCTCGTAAAAACAAGACACGCCACGTTCCCACGACCGCATTTTTGCACGCGATACCCGCCTCAAAGCATATTTCCAATCCTCCCCTCGTAAAAATAAGACACGCAACGTTCCCACGACCGCATTTTTGCACGCGATACCCGCCTCAAAGCATATTTCCAATCCTCCCCTCGTAAAAATAAGACACGCAACGTTCCCACGACCGCATTTTTGCACGCGATACCCGCCTCAAAGCATCTTTCCAATCCTCCCCTCGTAAAAATAAGACACGCAACGTTCCCACGACCGCATTTTTGCACGCGATACCCGCCTCAAAGCATATTTCCAATCCTCCCCTCGTAAAAACAAGACGCACAATTTTCCCACAACCGCGTTTTTGCACGCGATATCAGGCTTAGGGGGATTTGGGCCGCTCCAGGGCTACTGGGGGGGATGATGAAGTGCTGGAGCGAGATTAATATCGGCCTCCTCACCTCCACATGGACACATACCTCAATAATGTCATAATTGTACCTTTATTCATTGCATTCAGACATACCAGCAAATATATTAAAAAGAGGAGCAGGTACTTCTGTAAAACATCATAAAAAACAATGACACACCTCAGTATATAAACAAGAATGAAACAATATACACAAGCAATGGATTCCATAAAGGTTAGGTCAAACAAAAAGGGACGCTGTGGCTCAGTGACTAAGACGCTGAGCTTGTCGATCAGAAAGATCGGCAGTT
Source organism: Thamnophis elegans (assembly GCF_009769535.1). NCBI lineage: Eukaryota > Metazoa > Chordata > Lepidosauria > Squamata > Natricidae > Thamnophis > Thamnophis elegans. The sequence goes on from NC_045544.1 coordinate 137,472,654, forward strand.
CGAATCCCTGGCACCGCGTAACAGAGGGAGCTCCCGTGACTTGTCCCAGCTTCTGCCAACCTAGCAGTTCGAAAGCACGTAAAAAATGCAAGTAGAAAAACAGGAACCAACTTTGGTGGGAAGGGAACAGCGTTCCGTGCGACTTCTGTGTTGAGTGACGCCGGCCACATGACCACAGAGACGTCTTTGGAAAGCGCTGGCTCTTCGGCTTTGAAACGGAGATGGTCACCAACACCCCCTAGAGTCGGGAACGACTAGCACATACGGGCGAGGGGAACCTTTACCTTTACCTGATGTTAAACAAGGCTGCAAGTCCATTTTGCTATACCGACAACGTATAAAGCAGTGTTTCTCAACCTTGGCAACTTGAAGATGCCCGGACTTCAACTCCCAGAATTCCCCAGCCAGCGAATGCTGGCTGGGGAATTCTGGGAGTTGAAGTCCGGACATCTTCAAATTGCCAAGGTTGAGAAACACTGGCATAGAGCAGTGGTCCCCAACCTTTTTATCGCCGCGGACCAGTCAGACGAGCCTCCCTCGGCCTTCCGGACCTGCGGGTGGGAAGGCGGCCATCCTGGGCGCGCGTTCCGCAGGGCGGGGGGGGGGCTTCCTTCACGCCAAGGCCGACAGCCCACGAGGCCGCCCCGCCTCCTCCTCCTTGGCCGTCGGGGGAAGGGAGGGGGAACCGACCCCGCGATCCGCTCGCTCGGGCAGCCCTTTTTCCTCGCTGCAGTTCGGCGGGGGAAAAAGATGGCCCTGTGTCCTACTTCGGGCGGGCGGGCGGCTGGCGCGGCGGAGGCCGGCTGCTTCCGAGGGGGTGGGCCTCCGCGCCGCGCTCCATGAAGGGAAGAGGGGGAGAAGGCGGGCTGCGGCCGAAGGGCCCCCGAGAGCCCCGCCGGCCTGACACAAAAAGCGCTGCGGCGGAGCGGCGGGGGGGAGGGGCAGGAGGCAGGTGACACTCCAGGAGGGGGGGCAGAGCTGCGCCGCGACTACAAAGTTGCAAATATGGCCCCCGGCCGCTGCAGCGATCATGGCCCCCGGCCGCTGCGCGGCCCGGTGCCAGGTACTCCACGGCCCGGCACCGGTCCGCGGACCGGGGGTTGGGGACCACTGGCATAGAGGATGAAGTATATATCCAATCTTATTTTTCTTTTTAAAAATAGGGTTTTGTAGAAAGTTTTTTTTAAAATCCTTTTCATGGGCCCACTTTGAGCTCCATGGGCCCCGGAACAATGGCTGCACCCCCCTCTCCTCAGGCCTTGGGGGGGGCTGTGGGCTCCATGAGTCGTCAGAATGAACCTTTTAGAGGTGGGGGGAGGGTTGGTGATGAAAACCTGGCATTTGGTTTTGGGGAGCTGTTCTGTTCCCCCATCCTCCTTGGATAGCGTGTTTGGGGGGGGGGCTTTGGTAAAAAAAAAAAATGGTGGGGGGAAATGGCTAACAGGAGGGATAGGAGGATGAGTTTCCAAGCCCTGAGGGAGGAAAGGGACTTGTTATCTAGTTAAAATGTATTGTTATTTTGTAGCAGTGACATTTTCCACTTATTTGCTTGAGATAGTGTTTCTCTCTCTGAGCGCCTTTTAAGATGGGTGGACTTCCACTCCCAGAATTCCCCATGCTTTAAGAAGGGTGCATCTTAAAGCATGTTGGCTGGGGGATTCTGGGAGTGGAAGCCCACCCGTCTTAAAGCCTGCTGGTTGGGGGATTCTGGGAGTGGAAGTCTACCCCTCTTAAAGCCTGCTGGCTGGGGGATTCTGGCAGTGGAAGCCCACCCATCTTAAAGCCTGCTGGCTGGGGGATTCTGGGAGTGGAAGTCCTCCCCTCTTAAAGCCTGCTGGCTGGGGGATTCTGGGAGTGGAAGTCCTCCCCTCTTAAAGCCTGCTGGCTGGGGGATTCTGGGAGTGGAAGCCCACCCGTCTTAAAGCCTGCTGGCTGGGGGATTCTGGGAGTGGAAGCCCACCCGTCTTAAAGCCTGCTGGCTGGGGGATTCTGGGAGTGGAAGCCCACCCCTCTTAAAGCCTGCTGGCTGGGGGATTCTGGGAGTGGAAGCCCACCCCTCTTAAAGCCTGCTGGCTGGGGGATTCTGGGAGTGGAAGCCCACCCCTCTTAAAGCCTGCTGGCTGGGGGATTCTGGGAGTGGAAGCCCACCCCTCTTAAAGCCTGCTGGCTGGGGGATTCTGGGAGTGGAAGCCCACCCCTCTTAAAGCCTGCTGGCTGGGGGATTCTGGGAGTGGAAGCCCACCCCTCTTAAAGCCTGCTGGCTGGGGGATTCTGGGAGTGGAAGCCCACCCCTCTTAAAGCCTGCTGGCTGGGGGATTCTGGGAGTGGAAGCCCACCCCTCTTAAAGCCTGCTGGCTGGGGGATTCTGGGAGTGGAAGCCCACCCATCTTAAAGCAGGCTTACTGGGGAATTCTGGGAGTTTAAGCCCACCCATCTTAAAGTTGCTCAGACAGAGAAACACTATTGCAGTATCCCGGGGTCCTGCGATCACCTTTTGCGACTTCCTGACAAGCCAAGTCAAGGGGGAAACCAGAATCATTTAATGATTGTGCTACTCACTTAACAACCGTAGCGATTCACTCGACAACTGTGGCAAGAAAGCCCATAAAACGGGACAAAAATTAACAACGGTCTTTCTTAGCAAAAAAACAAAAAATTGCGGCTTAGTTGGGGCTGTAAATTGAGGACTAGCAGTGTTCATCACGATGGCTCCCATGTTGGCCTTGAGGATGAATGGCCTAGCCTGGAGGGGAAATCTGATGATGGACTTCTGATGTGAAGTGACCCTTTCCAGCCCACTGCAGATGGCTGATTCCCAGAAAGTCAATGTTTAGACATGACATTTTTATTCTGACAACATCAAGTTTTCCTTGGTTCACGGTTTTGACATTTTACATATCAGTGGTAATACTCACCTTTGAAGCACAGATATTTCCCTTTTGCCTCCGGCCACATTAGCAGCGTGAACTCTTTTCGGTTTTCACCCACCACATCAGCAGCATCAGAGCTGTGTACAGATAGTCCTCAACTTGCGACCGCCGACATTTCAGTGGCTAAGCAAGGCAGCTGAGTTTGGCCCCATCTTACGACCTTTTCTTTTTTTTCTTTTGCCACGGTTGTTAAACAAATCAGTGAATCATACGGTCCTTACACAAACCCATGGACTTTTATTAGATTAACAGAATTGGAAGGGACCTTGTAGGTCATCTAGTCCAGTCCAACCCCCTGCCCAAGCAGAATACCCTACTACACCATTTCTGACAGATGGCAGTCCAGTCTCTTCTTGAAAGCCTCCAGGGATGAAGCTCCCACAACTTTTGAAGGCAGCTTCTGTTCCATGGGTTGATTGTTCTCAAATGTCTGAAATTTTTTGCCTTATTTCCAGGTTGAATCTCTCCTTGATCAGTTTCCATCCATTATTCCTTGTCTGGCCTTCAGGTGCCTTGGAAAATAGTTTCTCTCTCTGGCAGCCCCTCAAATATTGGAAGACTGCTATCCTGTCTCCCCTGGTCCTTCTCTTCACTAGACTAGCCAGGCCCAGTTCCTGCAACTGTTCTTCATGTTTTAGTCTCCAGGCTTTTGATCATCTTAGATGGATTCAGATGAACAGAGTTGGAAAGGGACCTTGTAGGTCATCTAGTCCCACCCCCTGCCCAAGCAGAAGACTCTACACCACTTCTGACAGATGGCAGTCCAGTCTCTCCTTGAAAGCCTCCAATGATGAAGCTCCCACAACTTCTCTTCTATTCTTTCCTATTCTATTCTATTCTCAGACAGATTAACAGAGTTGGAAGGGACCTTGTAGGTCATCTAGTCCCACCCCCTGCCCAAGCAGGAGACCCTACACCATTTCTGACAGATGGCAGTCCAGTCCCTTCTTGAAAGCCTCCAGAGATGAAGCTCCCACAACTTCCGAAGGCAACTACTGTTCCATGGGTTGATTGTTCTCACTATGAAAAAATGTCTCCTTATTTCCAGGTTGAATCTCTCCTTGATCAGTTTCTATCCTTTATTCCTTGTCTGGCCTTCAGGTGCTTTGGAAGGTAGCTTGACCCCCTCCTCTCTGGGGCAACCCCTGAGATATTGGAAGGCTGCTATCATGTCTCCCCTAGTCCTTCTTTTCATTAAATTAGACATACCCAGTTCCTGCAACCGTTCTTCATGTTTTAGCCTCCAGTCCCCTAATCCTCTTTGTTGCTCTTCTCTGCACTCTTTCCAGAGTTTCAACATCTTTCTTATAGTGGGGTGACTGGATGCAGCATTCTCGTTGAGTTTGTGTCAACTCTGAATCTCACCTGGCTGAAGACATATTGTGCTGCTTCACAGTTGCCACACATTATGGGTAGAGGATGAGGGGGAAACAGCTAGATCATCCCGTAGATAAAATAAAGAGCTCTCCTGTGGGAACCAAGGTCATCCCAACAGGTGGCAGTTGGAGGAGGAGCAGAATTAATCCAGCGAGACCGGCACCTGCTTTGATTGGACAATGTGAACTGTTGACACCTGGGGAGGAAAACTTCTGCTCTTTTAATTACATGGTTAGCGCAGGAAACTTTTACAGTTGGTTTTCACTAGCTGTGCTGATATGATGTGCCCAGTAAATATGTTCTCTGGGGATATATTCCTGCCTTGGACTTCTGGTTTGGACAAGGGGATAGAAGAACTCGTCAAATTTGGCGCAACCAAAGCGGGTCGGCGTGCGGCTCAGTCCCTCAGTGAGGAGAGATGCATCACCCAGGAGCTCCACATCTAACTTTTAAATTTGAGATAGGTAGGATATTGCTTTAACGTCAGATTGTGTGTGAATATGTCTTGGGAAGCACTGTGTTGAGGCTGTTAATTTATGCCTTCAGCCTCTTAGGGGGTGGCGTGTGTGTTTGCCTTAAAGCAGTGATTCTCAACTTTGGCCTACCTGAAGATGGGTGAACGTCCACTCCCAGAATTCCCCTGCCAGCCTGCTTTAAGATGGGTGAACTTCAACTCCCAGAATTCCCCTGCCAGCCTGCTTTAAGATGGGTGAACTTCAACTCCCAGAATTCCCCTGCCAGCCTGCTTTCAGATGGGTGGACTTCCACTCCCAGAATTCCCCTGCCAGCCTGCTTTAAGATGGGTGAACTTCAACTCCCAGAATTCCCTTGCTAGCATGCTTTCAAATGGGTGAACTTCAACTCCCAGAATTCCCTTGCTAGCATGCTTTCAAATGGGTGGACTTCCACTCCCAGAATTCCCTTGCTAGCATGCTTTAAGATGGGTGAACTTCCACTCCCAGAATTCCCCTGCCAGCCTGCTTTAAGATGGGTGAACCTCCAGTCCCAGAATTCCCCTGCCAGCCTGCTTTAAGATGGGTGAACCTCCAGCCCCAGAATTCCCTTGCTAGCATGCTTTAAGATGGGTGGACTTCCACTCCCAGAATTCCCTTGCTAGCATGCTTTCAAATGGGCGGACTTCCACTCCCAGAATTCCCTTGCTAGCATGCTTTCAGATGGGCGGACTTCCACTCCCAGAATTCCCTTGCTAGCATGCTTTCAGATGGGCGAACTTCCACTCCCAGAATTCCCTTGATAGCATGCTTTCAGATGGGTGGACTTCCACTCCCAGAATTCCCTTGCTAGCATGCTTTCAGATGGGCGAACTTCCACTCCCAGAATTCCCTTGATAGCATGCTTTCAGATGGGTGGACTTCCACTCCCAGAATTCCCTTGCTAGCATGCTTTCAGATGGGCGGACTTCCACTCCCAGAATTCTCTTGCTAGCATGCTTTAAGATGGGTGAACTTCCACTCCCAGAATTCCCCTGCCAGCCTGCTGACATAGATTCCCAACTGGGAAATTCTGGAAGTTGAAATCCACACGTTATAAAATGGCCAAGATTTTTTTTAAAAAAAATACTAATGCAAACCAATCTTTCTCCTCTCCAGATGTTCTGGACAGATACAAACTTAAATCCAGCATATCTGGAGGTCACCGGCGTGTGGAAACCCAACGGCCGAGCTAGAACAACAAGTTTTGCAAGCACAGAAACGCAGAAAAAGCAAGAACGTCGTAGCCCGAGCTCCTGTTTGTGTTAACCACGAAAACCACGTTTTGCCAGAGGGGAAAAATAGCTCTGCGGTTTTGTATTAAGATACAATCTGGTTTTTTGACAAACCACCCGAGCCGTCTCCGCAGAGCAACGCGCAGAGGTAGAAATGCTGACTTGGAAGTCGAGAGCTCCTGAAGCAGATAATTGCAGTGGAAACAAAACATTAAAAAGTTGACAATTGGAAGACGGAAAGGGGGAGGCAGAAATCCTACACCAGGTAAATAAATGTCCTTGCAAATCCTGACCCTTCTCCTAATATTTAGAGTTTTAGAAGCACCAATGCAGCAGTTTCTGTCCTGAAAATGTATAAACTGTAGGCTGGGGGTGTGTTTTTTTTTAACCTCTAAACCCCATTTAAGTTTGGGCCTGTAGGAAGTTTGCACCCACCCCTCTGCTCGAAAAATGAAATATCCTGGGAAATATTGAAAAGGCAGAATATTATATTTCTCTGGATCAGAAATGGAGAAACATGTTTTAGGCAGGCAGCAGACTCATTCTTAATAGCCCCCACCTTTGTCAATGGGCCGTTAAAAGGCCTGGGTCAGTCTATTCTATATAACAAAGATCTCCCCCTTCAGCTCCAGGGTGATGGCATTAAGACACGATAGGATTAGCCCTTTAGCCATCTCACCACAGGGCACCTGGGAAGAAGCAGTGCTCAACCAAACCTGGACTCAAAGCACAGCCTAGAGAGTTGCCCCTGCACGACCCCATGGGAGTCTGACAACCAATCAGAACGCAAGATCAAGATCAAAGACCAGAGAGGGCATAAAGCCAGGGACTTACAGCATCTCCCCCTCTCTATTCTTCTTCACCCAACATTGAAGCATCTAATTCCCCTTTTTCTGTTCAGGACTTAAGCCATGTGGCCCTGTCCACGATTAAACCATCTTTCCAAGCAGCCTCCATGTTTCCAGTGTCTTTTCCCCCCACTTGGAACTGAACCCAGAAGGACATTTCTTCCAGCGGCCCCTTCAGTTGGCTTCCCCGACAGACAACCTTGAGTTTGGGTGCAGAAATATCCTCGCCAGGAAGCACAAAGCTTTAAAAATAGAGCTTGTGGCCAGCAGTTTCTCACATTCAGTACTTTCAATTTTACCCACCGAATTTGAGGTGGGGGGGGGGAGTTAAATGTTTGCTAACTTAATGTTTGCTGACTTGCTGCTTCGCCACAATGAGAAGTATCAGTTATTCGCAGTGGTTCCAAACTTGGCAACTTTTAAGACTTGTGGACTTCAACTCCCAGAATTCCCCAGCTAGCTCTTCTGGCTGGAGAACTCTGGGAGTTGAAGTCCACAAGTCTTAAAAGTTGCCAAGTTTGGGAACCACTGAGTTATTGTGTGGCTGGGTGAAAAGAATTGCAATGTTTAATTTTATTTGCACCTTTGGTGGACGGCTCCTTATAGCTGAAAGGGGAGACTGTAAAAATATCCAAAATTACACAGAATCAAAAAAAAAAAAAAAGAAAAAGATTTTCTTTGGGTTTCCTTTTTAGGCCCCAGAATAGAAAGATGGAGGAATAAAATGACAGGGATTGAGATAATATTATTGGTAGGTGGTGGACATCCAAAGGGTCAATGAAAGGATGTGGGAATATGAACCATCATCATCGTCATTGTCTCTCTACTTGTAGGATGAAGGCCTCTTCCACATGTTTCCAATCTATACCATACTGTGTTGTATTGGGGTTTTTTTTCAAGCTGTGAAGGCTTGAGGGGATTCAGAATAAGAGTTGCGAGGAACCTTGGAGGTCTTCTAGTCTAACCCTGTTTATGCAGGAGACCTTATTCCATTTCAGATAAGTTGTTGTTCAATCTCTTCTTAAAAACCTCCAGTGATGGAGAATTCACAACTTCCGGAGGGGGCAAGCCCTTCCACTCAATTGTTCTCACCATCAGGAAATTTCTCCTTACAATATTTCTGAGTTAGATTTCTTCCTGGCCCGTTCTTCTTTGTGATAACCCTTCAAGGATTGGTTGTTTCAGAATAGCAGAGTTGGAAGGGACCTTGGAGGTCTTCTGGTCCCAGCCTCTGCTCAAGCAGGAAATCCTTTATCATCATCATCATCATCATCATCATCAAACGACTCCATAATCCCTTGAGGGTGGAGTCTGGGCAACTATGGAGCTAGCCGAGCATTTAATGGCCAGATGCCCTTCTGGTTGCCAATGTGGAGTTTTGTTTAGCAGATAAATTCTCATTGTGTCCAGAGAGAGAAATAACTGCCTCTGCCTAGAGAGGAACTCACAGCCTCTTGATTGTGAGGCGAGAGCGCCACCTATAGGCCACCGCAACACTCTTCAGGAAACCCTATATATCAGTGGTTCTCCAAGTGGGAAGTACCGCCTCCTGGGGGGGATAGAGAGCCGAGGTGGCACAGTGGTTAAATGCAGCACTGCAGGCTACTTCAGCTGACTGCAGTTCTGCAGTTCGGCTGTTCAAATCTCATCGGCTCAAGGTTGACTCAGCCTTCCATCCTTCTGAGGTGGGTAAAATGAGGACCCAGATTGTTGTTGGGGGCAATATGCTGACTCTGTAAACCGCTTAGAGAGGGCTGAAAGCCCTATGAAGTGGTATATAAGTCTAACTGCTATTTCTATTGCTATTGCTATAATTTAGGGGGTGCTAAGAGGCAAGGGGGGTGGCAGCGGGGCACTAAGAGGCAGGGGAGGGGGCAGAGGAGTGGTGGGGATGGCCCCCTCGCAGGGCGCAATTCTGCCTGGGGCTCTGTTGGCCGCCAGTCAGCTGAGCACTTCCGGACTCACCTCCCGCCCCTCCCACTCACACATGACCTCCCCCAGCCACGCCCACAGAACCGGTAGTAAAAAAAATTGAATTCCACCACGGGGTGGGGGGGCACTGAGGATCAGCTTGTAACACCAAGGGGGCAGTGGGCTGAAAAAGTTTGGGAACCACTGCTATATATCATTCCAGACAAATGGTTATCCAACCTCTTTTTAAAAACCTCCAGTGATGGAGCATTTATCACTTGTAGAGGCCATTCATTCCGCTGACCAATTATATTTTCTCACTGTAAGGGGATTTCTCCTTTGTTCTAGGTTGCTTCTTTCCTTGATTAGTTTCCATTCATCGCTTCTCCTCCTACCTTCAGGGACTTTGGAGAAGAGGTTGACACCCCACCTTCTATGGGGCAGCCCCTGAGATATTGGAAGATGCTATCATGTCTCCCCTAGTCCTTCTTTTCAATGAAGGATTCCATGAAGATTTAGGACAATTAAAACAATCTAAGTATCAGGGGCATCCATAGCAAATGTCCTAAGGCTCTCGAGAGCCATGTTTCTTCACCTTATGAGTTTATAAGATGCGTGGACTTCAACTCCCAGAATTCCCAAATCAGCATTCTTGAAGCTGGGTGGGCTTCCAATTCCCCCCATAATCATGCTGGCTCGGAAATTTTGGGAGTGGAAATTCACCCATCTTAAAGAGTTGCCAAACTTGAAACACGGTGATTTTATGTTCTTCTGGCTTAATTGTAAAACTGTGAAACAAAAGTAATTCTTCTCAAAAACCTATTTCTTAGGGTTTTACTTTTGATTCTGTTTCTCGGAAGTTGTTATTTTTTTTTAAATGTCAAAGATTAGACATAAAAGTTATATTCGTGCGCTCCCTAAGCCAGTTTTCTTAACCATCTTTTACCGTTCAGACCACAGTGGCTAATTTTGCAGAACCCGTGAAGATGGTCACCAATAAACCTGCCTCCAGAAGTTGTGAATGCTCCAATGATGGAGGTTTTTAAGAAGAGATTGAAGGAGGGAAGGAAGGAGAGAAGGAGAGAAGGAGGGAAGGGGAAGGAGGGAGGGAAGGAAGGAGGGAAGGAAGGGGAGTAGGAGAGAAGAAACGAGGGAAGGAAAGAGGGAGGGAGGGAAGAAGAAGTAGGACCGTTGTAAGATAAGATGGATCTATGGGATGTTAAAAAAGCAATCTTCAAGTATATTGTCAACTGTAGGGAAAAATTGTCATAAATACATATTATTAATAACAGTTATGAGATCATATAATTGTGAATGTATATATGAAATTGATAAAATTAAAAAAAAAGAAAGAAGAGATTGGATAACCATTTGTCTGAAGTGGTATAGGGCTTCCTGCCTAAGCAGGGCGTTGGACTAGAAGATCTCCAAGGTCCCTTCCAACTCTCCTATTCTATTCTTTTCTATTCTATTCCACTCTGTATTCTATTCTATTCTATTCCAATCAATGAGAGAAGCCACCTAGAACTAAGGAGAAATTTCCAGACAGTGAGAACCATTAATCAGTGGAACTACTTGCCTCCAGAAGTTGTGATTGCCCCAACACTGGAAGTCTTCAAGAAGATGTTGGATACCTCAAGGATTATTCAGATGAGAAATACAAGCTGGAATGGAGAAGATGGATTGACTACGTTCAAAATAAATATGGGACTAAGAAACTTCAGATAGTTTATGACTGAATGAGCAAGGAATGTTACAACTTATCTAAAGTTAGTTTTACAAAAGGGGAGTTAAACTACAAGCGAGGGATGACGCTAAAGTTAGTTAGTTTATTTTAGTATATGGTTGTTAAAGGTTTATACCCTGTATTTGCTCTGGGAGGTGGGGGGGAGGGTGGGAGGGGATGGGGGATGGGGGGGGAGGGAGGGAAGGTGGAAGGTATATAATTGTAAAACTCATGAAAACTTTTAATTAAAAAAAAGATGTTGGATAACCGTTTGTCTGAAGTGGTGTAGGGTTTCCTGCCTAAGCAGGGGGTTGGACTAGATGACCTCCAAGGTCCCTTCCAACTCTCTTATTCTATTTTATTCTTTCTTTTCTTTTCTTTTATTTTCTTTTATTTTTCTCTTTCCTTTCCTTTCCTTTCCTTCTTTCCATTCCATTCCATCTGAGCAAGGCCACACATTGAGACTTTTCTCTTTTGGAGAGATGCAGCTTTCTTGGAAACTGAAAGAAAAATGCACGTTTATTTTAGAGAATCCCAAGTCATTCACACAGAGACTAAAATGAGATATTCTCTGCCAAATTAATTCTGATGCCCAGGGATGGAAATAAATGAGGAAATCTTTAGGTTGGTATGTCCCCTGGTGGCAAAATGAAATATTGCGACTTCTATAAAAGTGGGAAATGCCAATTGTTTTCTTAGTTGGGAGGTTGATATCCTGATCCTTTTTTCCCCACCAGGGCTTGGAAGTGGCATAAATTGTACTTTCTATCTCTCCGCCCTTTTCTCTGTAACGACAGAGGTAGGCCATGCCCGATCAAGAAAGATTTCGGCTTAGGCCAAAATGTCACAGTAAGATTTCTCTGGCTTGAAGCAAATATGAACTGATCCTGTTAAGAATCCGAATTAAACATGAAATCGCTTTTTTCTCTTTATTGGCAGTCCTCGACCTGCGACCACAATTGGGACCAGCAACATTGACTCAGGAATTCTGGGAGATGAAGTCCACACACCTTTTAAATGGGCACAGGCTGAAAAACACCTCCAGTTCTTTCTACTAGGAATTTGTATCCTGATTACCCCCTGAAATCTAATTGGCATTTAAACCCTTTTTATTTCCCATCCTGCCTTTTAGAAAAACAGCAATTCTTCCCTGAGTGGGTTTCAGCCGGTACGCATCGGTTTGGACGTACCGGTTGGTGAAATTTAGTGTGCCTCCTAGTACCCGTTCTTCCGGAGGCCCAGTACCGGAATGCTCCCTCCCCTGGCTTCAGCGCTGCTCTGGGCTACTGAAAAGCCTCCCTCTGCCCCCTTCCTCCTCCTTCACAAGCAGCTTGAAAATGGAGCTCTTCTCAGAGAAGGAAGGAGGGGAACTTATGACCACAATTGAGCCCAAAATTTTGGTTGCTAAGCAAGAGCGTTGTTCAGTGAGTTTCACCACATTTTCCAAGTTGGTCATGCCCACCCGGTCACACGACAGCCAAGCCACTCCCACCTGGTCACATGGGTTCCACCACAAAACCGCGGACGACAAAATCGCGGTCGACGAAAGCGCGCATTTGACGTCATCACAGCGCGACGAAACCATCGCGCTGTGATGGAAAAATGTGAAAATAAAGCGAAAACCTTACCCTAACCACCCCAAACCTAACCCTAAACCTAACCCTAACCCTTAACCTAACCCTAAATCTAACCCTAAACCTAACCATTAACGTAACGTTAAACCTAACGCTAACCCTTAACCTAACGCTAAACGTAACCCTAACGCTCTAAACCTAACCCTAACCCTAACCCTTACCTGTATGTGAATCGGCTTGGTTTAATTTTATTTTTATTTCAATTTTTAATTTTTTTAGTTGCGCTGTGATGACGTCAAATGCGCACTTTCGTCGATCGCGCTTTTGTGGAACACTGTTTTGACGGGTCACGGGTCACATGACCACCAAGCCACTCCCACAAAACAGGCCACACCTATAGAATAGGTTCTAAAAATTTTTTGAAACCCACCACTGGTCTTCTGCATGGAAAGTTCTTTAGAACCTCAAAAGCAGTTGCAACCAGTCCTCGACACATAACGGTCTGTTTAGTGACCGTCCAAAGTTACAATGGCACTGAAAAATGTGAATTATGACCCTTTTTTACACTTAAGATCTTCATGGTCCCGTGATCAGAATTCAGACTTTGGGCAAGAGACTCACATTTATGACGGTTGTGGTGTCCCGTGGTCACATGTTCCTGTTTTGTGACCTTTGGACTGGCAAAGTGCATGGGGAAGCCAGATTCACTAACGACCGTGTGACTAATTTAACAACTGCAGCGATTCCCGTAACAATTGTGGCAAGGAAGGTCTTGGAAGAGAGAAGGGAGACAAGAGGAGGAAGAGAGGGGTTAGGAGAGAGGGTAGAGAGGGGTGGGAAGAGGAGGAAAGAAGGAGTGGAAAGAGGAGAGAGGAGAAGGAGAGAGGAAGGGGAAGAACAGAAGAATAGAGAGAAGAAAGGAGGTAGGGGGGAAGAGAGAGGGAATAGGAGGCAAGAAAATGATGGATAGGAACGAGGGAGGAAGGAAGGAGAGAAGGGAAAAGAAGGCGGGAAGTGAGAAGGAGAGAAGGAAAAATGAGGGAGAGAAAGGAAAAGAAGGGGGAAAGAAGGGAAAAGAAGGGAGGGAGGGAGATGAGAGGGTTAGGAGAGAGGGTAGAGGGGGGAAAGAGGAGAGAAAGGGGCGGAAAGAGAAGAGCGGAAGGGGAAGTAGAGAACAGAAGGATGATAGAGAGAAGGAAGTAGAGAGGAAGAGAGAGGGAGAGGAGGCAAGAAAACGATGGATCCACACTCCTTTTGCACTACTCAGCTGACCCCAGAGGACAAAGATAAACCTCCAAGTGGCCTCAACGACCCTCTAAAAGGATGCAAATGACCAGCTGTCTGCAAGGAGAATCAATCCGTCCATTCTCCACTATCCACTCAGAGTTGAAGAAGCTTCTTGGAGGAGAAGTGAAACGTCTTCAAAGAAAAAACAGAAAGTCCAGCTGCCTCTTGAGAAAAAGACACCTTGGGGATGTTCTCCAAAAGACATTTTCCTTCCACTAAGGAATTACATGGAGCCTGAACACCAGTGGTGGGTTGCAGGCGGTACGCCCCAGGACGGGCGTATCGGTGTCTGCTGGGAGCACCGGGTACCCTTCCGGTATGGCGCTCCAGAGGGCCCACCTGCCCGCCCGAGCTCCTTACCTGTATTTGAGCTCTTTGGTGCTTCCGCGCATGGCGCCTGAGATGCTCCGCCGAACAGCTGGAGCGTCGCGGAGGCGTCGCAGGAGGTAAGGACGCATGTGCCCGTGTGCAACGCCGGCCTCCGTTGCACCATACTGGTTGCACCGGGACCCGGAACCCACCACCGCTGGACACCAACTTTTCCAGTCTGTCTTGGCATTGGACAGGCATATGATTGTTCTCCAACGATCTCAATTGTGTGTTACACTAATGTGTACAGGTAACCATCGATTTAATGCTGAGGTTACAATGGTGCTTAACAACCACATTCACGACATTCTCCTGCAGCATCCTCTGTGATCACATGATCAAAATTTGCACGACTGGACAAAAAAAACAACAGAAAAAAACAACGAAAGGCAAGAACACACATGCATATAGCAATAGCAATAGCAGTTAGACTTATATACCGCTTCATAGGGCTTTCAGCCCTCTCTAAGCGGTTTACAGAGTCAGCATATCGCCCCCACAGTCTGGGTCCTCATTTCACCCACCTCGGAAGGATGGAAGGCTGAGTCAACCTTGAGCCGGTGAGATTTGAACTGCCGAACTGCAGATAACAGTCAGCTGAAGTGGCCTGCAGTACTGCACCCTAACCACTGCGCCACCTCGGCTCTCTATTGTGTCCTGTTGAATACAGAGAGGTGTATTGCATCAATAAGTTTCCCCTTCTGCAAAAGTCAATTAAAAAAAAAAAGTTTAAATGCCTTACTTAGTTTGGTCTTTGTGGGGTTTTTTTGAAGTTTGTATTTTGATTTTCTGAATTACACACACACACACACACACACACACACAACCCTGAAGCAAGCCTGACTGAGGACAGGGAGGGAGAAAAATAGTTAGCTGGGGTTTCATAGTCAAAACAAAAAAGTTTTCCCGTGGGAACCAAGGACATTTCAACAGGTGCCTGGGAGAGGAGGAGCAAAGTAACCAAGCAACGAGCCAGCACCTCTATTGGACCATTGTCCTAGACCCAAAGAGGACAGCCTGTATTCTAAGCTAAGGATGAACTGTGCTTTCCCAGTTGCAGCAGAGAACTAAAGCAATATTTTTTTCCTTTCTAAATTGAATCTGTCATTTATCATCTTACCTTTTCCGTGTGAGGGAAAGGTCAATTCCCGTAACGTTAACCCTGTCGCGGCAACTCTTAACGAGGCCACGACAAAGTGACATTCCTCAAATGGTTGGGGGGAGGCCAATCTCTGATCCAAGCCACCGTTTAATCATCTTCTAACGACATCCCGAGAGATTGCTAGCTTGGAACTCAACTGCGCTTCTTACGAGTAGTCCTCGTTTCCTGTCTGCTCGTACAGCAGCCGAAGTTAAGAGGCAGCACTGAACGAGGGGGACTTACAACGGTCCTCGGTGCTTCATCCCAGCAATAACGTAATTGTGATTTGGGTGCTCGGCAACCAGCTTGCAATTATGACATTGCAAGAATCTCGTGGTCACAATTGCTATTAGTGACCTTCCCTGCCGGCTTCCGATAAAGTGAAATCATTGGGGAAGCCAGCAGGAAGTCAAAAATGGGATTGTGGGATTGCAAGATTCTACAGGATTTGCTGAACAATGGCAATTAGGATATCAACGTTCCGATAAGTGAAGTCATTGGGGAAGCTAGCGGGAAGTAAAAAATGGGGTCGTGGGACTACAAGATTCTACAGGATTTGCTGAACAATGGCAATTAGGATATCAACGTTCCGATAAGTGATGTCATTGGGGAAGCCAGTGAGAAGTCAAAAATGGGATTGTGGGACTGCAAGATTCTCTAGGATTTGCTGAACAATGGCAATTGGGACATCAACATTCCAATAAAGTGAAATCATTGGGGAAGCCAGCAGGAAGTCAAAAATGGGATTGTGGGACTGCAAGATTCTCTAGGATTTGCTGAACAATGGCAATTGGGACGTCGACGTTCCGATAAAGTGAAATCATTGGGGAAGCTAGCGGGAAGTCAAAAGTGGGGTCGTGGGACTACAAGATTCTACAGGATTTGCTGAAAAATGGCAATTGGGACATCGACGTTCCGATTAGTGAAGTCACTGGGGAAGCCAGTGGGAAGTCAAAAATGGGATTGTGGGACTGCTAGATTCTACAGGATTTGCTGAACAAGGGCAACTGGAACATGAACATTGTGGCTTATGACCATGTCATTTAAGGATAGAGTTCCTGGTCCTGATGATCGCTGGTAAGCGAGGACTACCTGTGGAGAATGTAGAACTCTCTTGGGAAAGCAGGTTTTTATTTTCTCCTTTGAAGATCGCATAAAAGTAGTCCTTGACTTACAACAGTTCATTTAGCGACCGTCGTACAAGGTGAAAACTGTTTTACAACCATTTTTCACACAACTGTTGCAGCATCTCCATGGTCACATGATCAAAATTCAGATGCTTGGCCAACTGACTTGTATTTATGACATTTGCAGTGTTAACAACCTCATGGTTTGCTTAATGACATGATGTGCTCAGTAACCATGGTAACTGGCTTAATGCTTTTTGTAAACCAATCTTAAAATTTAATCAGGTCACGCTTAGTGACCCCAACAACTTATAGGTGGTCCTCGACTTATGATGACAATTGAGCCCCAAAATTCTGTTGTAAAGTGGAAATTTGTTAAATGAGTTTTGCCCTATTTTACGATTTTTCTTGCCACAGTTGTTAAGTAAATCATTGCGGTTATTTAGTAACCCGGTTGTTAAGTGAATCGGGCTTCCCCATTGACTTTGCTCGTCAGAAGGTCACAAAAGGGATCACGTGACCTCGAGACACGTTATAAGTCTGAACCAGTTGCATCAAACATCTGGATTTTGAGCACAGGATCCTGGGGAATGCTGCGAGAGTTGTAACTGTGAGAAACGGTCGTTAAGTCCCTTTTTCCCCTTGCCGTCGCAACCTTGAACAGTCACTAAATGAACTCTGCCCGGCCAAAATTCCAGGCTCAGCTGCGGTCATTAAGTTCCAACCTGTACTTTGAAAGCAGAAACCAGAGCAAAAAAGATAATCTTTGACACGGGGGAAATGAATGTTTTTGAGCAGGAAGGCAATTAGATTTCAGCACATCAATGGTGAAAGATTGTTTTTTTTTTTAATGCTCTAATCCCAAAACTGCTACATAGGTTGCAGTACAGATTAAAAAGCCAAGCTCAGGAATAGCTACAGAGAAGCAGAATACAAAATCTACATTCCTGTTTCTAAAAAAAAAGACATTTTTTCCCGCCTCTCCCAGGTTTTAAGGGCGTGTTCATCCTGTATTGAGGTGGGGGGGGGGGGCTCGGCTTTCCCCAGTCTGCTCACCTTTCAAAAAAAAAAGTCACCATTTAAAAATAATAAAAAAAGCAAACCAAATTCCATTTTCACCAAGATAAGCCTGGTGACCAAAACGCCCTTGTAAACAACAGAGATCAAGTAATCGAAGGATGTTTGCCAAAGAAAGGTTGTTTTTTTTCAACACTTGGTGCCAAAGTTTTCCAGGACGGCATTCCTATTTAAGCAAGTGGATCCTGCGGCGACACGAAGGGCAGAGGTATTTCTAGACCGGCCACGAAGACGGCTAATTTGAAACGAAACCCAAAATGCCGAAAAAGTTTGATCTGGGATGGATTGCCACCTCGGCAAGAGGTATTCACATTAATAGGCCTGAACCTGAACTCTAAATTTGTCAATTAGAATTATATACCGTATTTTTCGGAGTATAAGAGGCACTTTTCACCCTAAAGAGGGTGAAAATTTGGGTGCGTCTTATACACTGAATGTAGCCCCCCCCCCCCCGCTGCCCTCCATCCTTTGGCCTCTACCTCCCAGCAATTTGCCTCCTTGCAGCAAACAGCAAGTTTCAGTTCCAGCTTCAGCACAGCCTGATTAGCACAAGCAGCTGATTGTAGGTCGGATCGACCTCCCGACCATCAGCTGTTTCAGGCTGCAGGGATTGCCTATTGCCGCCTCCGCTCGCCCCATTTTCGGCCTCTGCATCCCATTTTTGCCCTCTACACGCCCCGTTTTCGGCCTCCGCATGCCCAATTTCCCGCCCATTCTGATCCCCGCTGCCTGAAATGGGCAGAAAATGGGGCACATGGAGGCCGAAAACAAGGCGTGCAGAGGCCAAAAATGGGGCGCACAGAGGTAGCAATTGGCTCTGGCAATCCCTGCAGCCTGAAACAGCTGATTGTGGACAATCAGCTGCTTGTGCTAATCAGGCTGTACTGAAACTGAAACTGGCTGTTTGCTGCAAGGAGGCCAATTGCTGAGAGGCAGAGGCAAAAAAATTTTCTTCTGCTAATCAGGCTGTGCTGAAACAGGCTGTTTTTGTTTGTTGCAAGGAGACAGAGGCAGATTTCCCCCCCCATTTCCCTCCCCCAAAAGTTAGATGCATCTTATACTTCGGAGCATCTTATATTCTGAAAAATAGGGTATATTCGGATTTGTCAACAAGGAAGAAAACAAAACAAAAAATAATATATTTTTATCTCTTGCACTAATATCCAGATTTCCCCGTTATTAAACCTCTTTTCCATCCCGGCTCATGATGGCAGGATTTGACTGACCTATAGAGGTATGGTGCAGTTATTATGGCCTTGTACAATAAATTAGCCAAACAACCCCTTATCCTACAGGTGCAACTATTGACATGTTCGAGATCAGGGTTTCTCAATATTGGCCACTTTTAAGATGGGTGGAATCCTTCAGTCAGCATCCCGGAATTCTGGGAGTTGAAGTCCACCCATCTTCAAGTGGAAAAAGGTTGAGGGATAACCACTTTAAATTTGAGATTAGAACCAGGACACAGAGGTAGGAAGTCTCTAATGGAAGTCTGTCTGGTTTTTGCAACTTTTAAAAGACCGGTGGACTTCAACTCCCAGAATCCTTCAGTCAGCATCCTGAAATTCTGGGAGTTGAAGTCCACCCATCTTCAAGTGGAAAAATGAGGGATAACCACTCTAGATTTGAGATTAGAACCAGTGCACAGAGGTAGGAAATTTCTAATGGAAGTCTGTCTGGTTTTTGCAACTTTTAAAAGACCGGTGGACTTCAACTCCCAGAATTCTTCAGTCAGCATCCTGAAATTCTGGGAGTTGAAGTCCACCCATCTTCTAATGGAAAAATAAGGGATAACCACTCTAGATTTGAGATTAGAACCAGTGCACAGAGGTAGGAAATTTCTAATGGAAGTCTGTCTGGTTTTTGCAACTTTTAAAGACTGGTGCACTTCAACTCCCAGAATTCTTCAGTCGGCATCCTGAAATTCTGGGAGTTGAAGTCCATCCATCTTCAAGTGGCCAACATTGAGAGACTAACCCTTCTAGAACAAGCACAAAAGATGTAGGAAGTCTCTAACGGAAGGCCGCCCGATCTTTGCAACTTTTAAGGCCGGTGGACTTCAACTTCTAGAATTTCCCAGGCTGTGGAATTCTGGGAATTGAAGTCCACGGATCTTAAAAAGTTGCCAAGGTTGGACATCCCTGGTCTAATAACGTATGAGTGCGTGGGAGATCCAGTCCTAACTCGCTAGGCACAGCTACTAATTCGACAAAGACACAAAAACAATAGTTGTTCTCCACAGGAAGCCACCTCTGATATATCCAAGGAGGACATTACTGGCCACGGGCCTCCTATTTAGAGTGGTTGTCTCAGGTGCTGTCAGTCAACCGTTTTCAACTCACGGAGAAGTTCAGGGGAGCCATCGTACGTCTTTCAACACCAAGGGCCTGGCTGGAAAGGCTTCGGTGGACACCCCATGAGGTCAGGTAGTGTCCCCCACCCCAATTTTTCACGCGGCCTGGCCAAGGGACCTAGGTCTCTAGGGTGAGCAGGTGACCAGTCAAACCAAGCTATTTACAAAGGAGGAGAGAAAGTCGGCTCTGCCATCGAGGGCCGTCAGTGAATGCGGCCTGCGTGGGCGTGGCGTGACTTTTAAGAACGCAGTCACCGAATTTGACGGCGGGTGGAGATTGGCTGGGGGAAAAAAAAACCACTCCAAGGGAAGGGTGGATTCTCTCCTTGGGCTCGGTTGGATCACTTCCGATCTCTCCTCCGAAGAACCGACAGTGGCGGCACTCCGCCGGGCTTCACGCCGGGTAGTTGTGGAGGAATTCCTTCAGCTTGGTGGGGTAGTCGGTCATCACGCCGGTGGCCCCCAGGTCGAAGGCTCGCTTGTATTCCTGGTCTTCGTTCAGCACCCAGATGTAGACCTGAAGGAAACAGTTGGGCGTCATCTCACCTTCCTCTGAAATCCCCGCAAAAATGATTTTTTTCGACCTCACTCCCTTCCAGAGGTGGGATTCAGCCGGTTCGGACCGATTCAGCCGAACCGGTAGTGGAAATGGTTCCACCACAAAACCGCGGTAGACTAAAGCGCGCTCGACGAAAGCGCGTACGTGACGTCATCACAGCGCGACAAAAACATTGCGCTGTGAGCGGTAAATTTAAAATTAAAGCGAAAACCTTACCCTAACCCCCCCAAACCTAACCCTAAACCTAACCCTTAACCTAACGCTAAACCTAACGCTAACCCTTAACCTAACCCTAACGCTTAACGTAACCCTAAACCTAACCCTAACCCTTAACCTAACCCTAACCCTAACCCTAACCCTAACCCTTACCTTTATATGAATCGGCTTGCTTTAATTTTATTTTAATTTTAATTTAATTTATTTTTAATTTTTTTCGGCGCGCTGCTGATGACGTCAGGTAGGCGCTTTAATCGGGCGCGCTTTAGTGGACCGCAGTTTTGACGGGTCACGAGTGGAAATAGCGAGGAGGCCCATCCACCCGCCCCAACTCTATGCCATCCTATTTAGGCACATTTTCAAGCCAAAGTGCATGCGTGGAAGGCTGAGTGCATGCATGGATGACACACGCACTCCCATGTGCGAACCGGTAGAGAAAGTAGCTGAATACCACCCCTGCTGCTTTCCCAGAGGAAATTTCACTGCTTGTGGGATCAACTACTTTAGTTCCCATGCGACATGTATGGACTATTTATTGATTTATGTCGAAGTATTGAGGATTTAATAGCTGCCAGCTGATGAAAGGTTGTAAGCTGTAATCAGCAAGACTGATGCAATGAGGCTGATTCATTGCAGCTATGGTATCATCTCTGATGGGGTCCACACAAGTCATTGACTGTTTTAAGAGGAGTCTATATATAGGTGGTCATTAGAGAGAGGTTTCTCCCTCTCAGCGTGTATTCAGTTCTCTCCTTGTGTCTGTAGTGAATGGTAAGGGAATTTATCTGCTGCATGTATATGTCTGTATACAGTTGCATATAAACCACTGTTAATTGTCTTAAAGCTCTGTTTGTGCTGTGTTATTGCTCCTGGGTTTATCATATAATACTAGTCCTACTGTCAAAACTCTGACAATTTATTACACAGGCTAGTCCTCAACTTACGACCACAATTGAGCCCAAAACAGGGTGGATAAAAACCGATGATTTTAAAAAATAATATTTTTTTAAAAATCAGACTTTTTAAAAATCAAATTTTTAATAAAATGCTTTTGGAATAAAAACAGCTATTTATGAACTATAGAAATCTACAGTTTTCTATTTAAGACACAATAATACTTTATTTAAGAGCCGAGGTGGCGCAGTGGTTAAATGCAGCACTGCAGGCTACTTCAGCTGACTGCAGTTCAGCAGTTCGGCTGTTCAAATCTCACCGGCTCAAGGTTGACTCAGCCTTCCATCCTTCCGAGGTGGGTGAAATGAGGACCCGGATTGTTGTTAGGAGCAATATGCTGACTCTGTAAACCGCTTAGAGAGGGCTGAAAGCCCTATGAAGCGGTATATAAGTCTAACTGCTATTGCTAGTTTATTCAGCATGAAATGGAGCTTAGTTATGTAGAATGAGGCTGTAGATTCTGCAATATTTACATTTTTGGTCAACTCATTCTACGAATCCGCGCTCTGCGATCTAAATAGGAAACCTTCATTTTGTTTGCAAATACTAATATTAAAGATTCTAACTGCCAGCATGAATGAGTCCTTACATTAAAGAGCACCTGTCATTTATTTTTTTTTATTTTTTTTTGGGGGGGGGGGAGAAAGCTTTATTGAGAATTTAAACCACTAAATACAAATACCTTTAAAAATAGTTTTGTATAAGTTGCAATCCTTTTTGACAGTACTAACATAATCATTTGCTATTCAAATACCTTTTTATATAGTCCTAATTATTTGGTATTTGGTATTTATTCGATTTGTAAGCCGCCCTATTCCCCGAAGGGACTCAGGGCGGCTGAACAAAAACCAGGGGAAGGGGAAAACAAATACAGAAAGTAAGACAAACAGGACAGTGATACAACAATTTAAAAAACACAGCAAGCACAGCAAATTCGAGTAGGGGGGGGGGAACTCAACTCCAGGCTTGCTGGGACAGCCAGGTCTTAACGGCTGTCCGGAAGGCCTGAAGGGTGGCGAGGGTCCGAATCTCCACGGGGAACTCGTTCCAAAGGGCCGGAGCAGCCACAGAGAAGGCCCTCCTCCGGGTGGTCGATAGCCAGAATTGGCCGGGAGATGGAATTCGGAGGAGGCCTAATCTGTGGGATCTAATCGGTCTGTTGGAGGAAATTGGCAGCAGGCGGTCTCTCAAGTACCCAGGTCCAATACCATGTAGGGCTTTATAAGTGGCGACTAGCGCCTTGAAGCGTATCCGGAGACCAATAGGCAGCCAGTGCAGCTCGCGGAGGATAGATGTAACCGTGGCACGACAAAACTGCGGTCCACTAAAGCGCGCCCGATTAAAGCGCGTACCTGACGTCATCAGCAGCGCAACAAATACCACCGCGGAGAAAAAAGGGCGCTTTAAAAAGCGCTTTTAAAGCAAGCCGATTCACGAAAAGGTAAGGATTAGGTTTAGGTTTAGGTTAAGGGTTAGGGTTACGTTAAGCGTTAGGGTTAGGTTTAGGGTTAGGTTAAGGGTTAGCGTTAGGTTTAGCGTTAGGTTAAAGGTTAGGTTTAGGGTTAGGTTAAGGGTTAGGTTTAGGGTTAGGTTTGGGGGGGTTAGGGTAAGGTTTTCGCGTTAATTTTAACTTTACCGCTCACAGCGTGATGTTTTCGTCACGCTGTGATGACGTCAGGTACGCGCTTTCGTCGAGCGCGCTTTAGTCTACCGCGGTTTTGTGGTGGAACCAGATGTAACGTGGGTGTACCGTGGCGCACCCACAATCGCTCGCGCGGCTGCATTCTGGACCAGCTGAAGTCTCCGAACACTCTTCAAGGGCAGCCCCATGTAGAGCGCGTGAATTATGTGAGATAAACTCACATGGAAGTTAAGGGACAAGGAAGACTCAGAATATTATAGAATTTGAGATAACTGGTACCAATGGATAAATAATAAAAACATGAACATAGATGTATAGATGTATAGGAATAATTAGGAACATCTGTCATTTCAGATATTTAATATATTGGATAGCCATTTGTATGAAGTGGTGTAGGCTTTCCTGCCTAAGCAGGGGGTTGGACTAGAAGACCTCTAAGATCCCTTCCAACTCTGTTATTCTATTCTATTCTAGATCCATCATAGCAGGGCCTGTTAGTAGGCATCCACTCACCTGCTGCTGGCCACGCCCCTCACCTTGTTGCGTCCCTGCCGCATCACCAGCCGCCCCATTAAAAGAAATGGGACAGCCGCTGAGTCGACAGCGGGTCACAGGAGGAATCGCGATGGGACAGAGATGGCAGTTGCTCTTTTTTTAAAAATTGTGATTTAAATCGACTCGGTTTAAATCAAATCTCCTCCGGCCCAAAATGTCTATTGTTAAGCGAGGGCTTCCTTAGGTGAGAATTTGGCCCCATTTTACAACCTTCCTGGCCACAGTTGTTAAGCGAGTTGCGTAAGTTGGTAGCTCGGTTGTTAAGTGAATCGGGCTTCGCCGTTGACGTTGCTGGTTGGAAGGTCGCACGAGGGACTCACACAGCAGCGCTCGTAAGTGTGAACCGGTTACCGAGTGGCTGAATTTTGATCACGTGACCGTGGGGGTCGTTGCAAAGGTCGCTAAGTGTGAAAAACGGTCATAAGTTTTTTTCAGTGCTGTTGTAACTTTGAACGGTCACTGAATGAACGGTTGTAAGTCGAAGACTACCTGTACTTGATACAGGCAGTCCTCGACTTACAACCTTTTAGTCAGTGACCGTCCAAAGTCCCAACAGCCCTGAAAATAGTGACTTACGACTGTTTTTCAGACTCATGACCATTGAGGCAACCCTTTGGTCATGGGATCAGAATTCAAGAAGGACCAGGGGTGACATGATAGCAGTCTTCCAATATCTCAGGGGTTGCCCCAAAGAAGATTTGGGAGTCAAGTTATTCTCTAAGGCACCTGAGGGCAGAACAAGAAGCAATGGGTGGAAACTAATCAAGGAGAGAAGCAACTTAGAACTGAGGAGGAATTTCCTGACAGTGAGAACAATTAATCAGTGGAACAGAAGTTGCCACTAGAAGTTGTGAATGCCCCAACACTGGAAGTTTTTAAGAAGATGCTGGATAGCCATTTGTCTGAAACGGTATAGGGTTTCCTGCCTAGGCAGGGGGTTGGACTAGAAGGTCTCCAAGGTCTCTTCCAACTCTTATTCTGTTAAGGCTAAAACATATGAAGAACGGTTGCAGGAACTGGGGATGTCTAGTTTAATGAAAAGAAGGACCAGGGGAGACATGATAGCAGTCTTCCCATATCTCAGGGGTTGCCACAAAGAAGAGGGAGTCAAGCTATTCTCCAAGGCACCTGAGGGTAGAACGAGAAGCAATCGGTGGAAACTGATCAAGGAGAGAAGCAACTTAGAACTGAGGAGAAATTTCCTGACAGTGAGAACAATTCATCAGTGGAACAGCTTGTCACTAGAAGTTATAGGTACTCCATTACTGGGGGTTTTCAAGGAGAGATTAGACAACCATTTGCCTGAAATGATATAGGGTTTTGCTGCCCAGGCATGGGATTGGATTAGATAGAAGACCTCCAGGGTCCCTTCCAACTCTGTTATTCTATCCAGTTAAGACAATCGGCTCGTATTTATGACGGTTGCAGTGTCCCAGGGTCCTTCCTGTCTATCTTTATCTTGGTTATCACCTTTCTTCCTTCCTTCTTCCCCCCCTCGCTTTCTTTCTCGTTTCTTCTTCCCTCCCTCCCCATCTCTTTCTTTCCTTCTTTCTTTATTCCTTCCTTCCTGTCTATCTTTATCTTAGTTATCACCTTCCTTCCTTTCTCCTTCTTTCTCTCCCTCTTTCCCTTTTCTTCTTCCCCCTCCCTCCCCTTTTTCTTCCTTCCTTCCTGTCTATCTATCTTTATCTTAGCTATCATCTTTCCTTCTTCCTTCCTTCCTCTCTTTCTCACTTTTCTTTTCCCCTCCCCCTCTTTCTTTCCTTCTTTCTTTATTCCTTCCTTCCTGTCTATCTATCTTTATCTTAGTTATCATCTTCCTTTCTTTCTCATTCTTTCCTGCCCTCTCTCTTTTCTTCTTCCCCCTCCCTCCCTCCCCTTTCTTTCTTTCTTTCTTTCTTTCTTTTTTCTTCCTTCCTTCCTTCCTATCTATCTTTATCTTAGTTATCATCTTCCTTTCTTTCTCGTTCTTTCCTGCCCTCTCTCTTTTCTTCTTCCCCCTCCCTCCCTCCCCTTTCTTTCTTTCTTTCTTTCTCTTTTCTTCCTTCCTTCCTTCCTATCTATCTTTATCTTAGCTATCATCTTTCCTTCCTTCCTTCCTTCCTTCCTTCTTTCTTTCTCCTTCCTTCCTCTCTTTCTCTATCTCCCTCTCTCATGTGCCCTTCCTTCCTTTCCTTTCCTTTCCTTTCCTTCCTTCCTTCCTTCCTTCCTTCCTTCCATCCATCCATCCATCCATCCATCCATCCTTCCTTCCTTTCTCCTCCCTTCCTTCCCTCCCTGGAATTAAGGGGAAATTTCTTAACAGTGAAAAGAATTAATCAGTGGAACAATTTGCCTCCAGGAGTTGTGACTGCTTCATCACTGGAGGTTTCTAAGAAGAGATTGGACAAATGGCGTAGGGTTTTCCTGTCTGAGCACAGGGTTGGACTAGAAGACCTCTAAGGTCCCATCCAACTCTGTTATTCTATCCAGTTAAGGCAATTGGCTCGTATTTATGACGGTCGCAGTGTCCCAGGGTCACGTGACCGCCTTCTGTGACCTCCTGACGATCAACGTCAATGGGGGAAGCCAGATTCTCTTTAACTGACTGAACAACTGCAGTGATTTGTTTCACAACTGTGGCAAGAAAGGTGGTAAAATGGGACAAAGCTCACTTAGGAAGTGTCTTGTTTAGCCACAGAACTTTTGGGTTCCTTTACGGTCGTAAGTCGAGGACTCCCTGTAATCTCTTCAGATGCAGATTGCAAGGTCCCCCCCCCTCCTTCTTTTTCCTTACTTAAAGAGAGGTCTTTAATTCCCTTGAAAGGCATTTCTGACATTTTGGGAAGAGAATCGAAGGTTTTCTGTCCACCAGAAAGAGGCAATGAACCCCATAAATAAAACTGGCTTTCAAGCGACCTTTGGTAACTCAGTGGGGGGGTGGGATTAGTTTCAGGGACGGGAGATTGCCCATCCTTCCTAGGCCTCAAAGGAACTTCCGTTTGCTATGGCCTCAGCGGAGTCAACAAAATAGCACAACTTTGGCCTCGGTTGTTTGAAGAAGAAGAACAAAATGGCCTTTGGGGTCAAGCAAACAGAGGGGGGGGACCAGAACTGGGGGGTTTAAGCAGAAAGGAAAGAGTTTAAGGCTGGGCATCAGGAAGAAGGTCCTGATTTTACAAGCCCTCAGCCGGCGGAACAGCCCACCACATGAAATACTCGGTTCTCCATCAATGGAAGTCTTTTAAAACAGAGATTGGTGATCAAAAAGCTTCTTCATTTTGTTAAGTTGTCTAGAACAATAATAAAGCAGTCTTTAAAAAAAATAAGGCTAATAATTTGAACCTTCTACAGGCATTTACAGTTACTGACTTGCCTCCTTGCAGCAAACAGCAAACAGCCAGTTTCTGATTCAGCACAGCCCGGTTAGCTGAATACTTAGTTCTCCATCGCTGCAAGTCTTTAAAACAAGACATTGGCTCTCCCTTCGTAACCTCTCGATGAGAGAGGATCTGTACAGGTCGCCCTTGACTTACGACCACAGCAGAGCCCGGAATTTACGCTGCTAAGTGAGAATATATGGAATATATATGAGCTCCGTCCCATTTTTACGGCCTTTTCTCGACACATTTGTGAAGTGAATCGCTGCAGTTGTTAAATTAGTCACCCGGCTGTTAAGTGAGCCCGGCTTACCTACTGACTTTGCATGTCAGGTCGCAAAAGGGGACCACGTGCCCCCCCCCCCCCCGGGGACACGGCAAGGGTCATAAAGACGAGTCACTTGCCAACAGTCTGAATTTCGAGCAGGTGGGCGCGGGGATGCTGCAACGGTCATACATATGGAAAATGCTAAGGAGTCACTTTTTCCCCAGTGCCGTTGTAACTTTAAACAGTCGCTAAACGAACTGTTGTAAGTCGAGGGCGATCTGTAAGTTGCCCCCTTGCGACCTTCTGACACAGAAAGTCAAGGGGGGATCCAGACTCACTAAACAACTTCAGTCATTCGCTTAACAACGGAGGCATGAAGAGTTGTGAAATGGGGAAGAACCCACGTAGCAAATGTTTCACTTGGGCTCAATTGTGGTCGTAAGTCGAGGACTATCTCTGTGGTCCTGTCTAGAACGATCTGTATTTGCCCCAAGTCAAGTCTAGAGTCTAGAGTTGAGATATTTAGAGATATTTTGTAAACAAATAAATATCAGGCCTGCAGCCATCTTTTCTTTTGGATCTTTGGCCTGCCACACTTTCTATTCTTCTACTATGCGTTTTCTATTGTGGGAAAATGGGAGGTGGGGATTGTATGGAGTTAGATGATAGGTAGCCATAACAACATTCTTTCTGGAAAGCCAAGGTCATCTTTTGTCTTTGAACCGCTGCACCTGACCAGAACTGGATGGATGGAAGCTGCCAACATGGCAGTGGGAGATTGGACCATGGGATGGGCTTGTGGGTGTGGGGAAAAGATCTTGAACTTTCAATTGGGTGGGGGAAACCGGGAAGCTTCAGATTCGGGTTTTCCCAGATGTGCCAACATGGCTCTCTTCATAAATTGGAACTTTGAGGAATCCTTTGCCTCGGACTCTGATTTACTTTTGGATGCTATTTGGAACTCTGACAATAAAAAAAATAATTCTATACCTGAATTCCTCGAGCCGTGAGGTGATCAAATAAGGCTTTCCTCATTAATAATCTGCAAAAATGGCAAGGAGATGATTGTCAATCCACGTTCAACCACCAGCTGTCCTTTCCCTCCAAAATACAGATTAAAACAGAAAACAAAAAACTGCGACCGAACGTTTCCCTTTAAAATAGCGCTTTAACGGCTTATAAATGTTAACATAAATACTCTGGGATCCAAAAGAGACAAGGTGGCGGCTACGAGCCAATTCCGGCTCCTTCTTTTGCTGGCATCATAACTCCAGCTGCCATCTTGACTTTTTTGACCTTCACAGATGCCTCTGCCCATTGAAATAACTGTTAACAGCAGCATGTTTTCCGTAGATTAATGCCAGATGACGAGGAATAGAGTTTTTTGTTTTTTTTTAAGTGAGAGGAATTTTATCGAATCAGATAAAATCACTAGGAGACAGTGAATTCTAGTCCTGTCTTGGGCATGAAAGCTGCCTGGGTGACTTTGGGCCAATCACTAGGAGACAGTGAATTCTAGTCCTGTCTTGGGCATGAAAGCTGCCTGGGTGACTTTGGGCCAATCACTAGGAGACAGTGAATTCTAGTCCTGTCTTTGGCATGAAAGCTGCCTGGGTGACTTTGAGCCAACCACTAGGAGACAGTGAATTCTAGTCCTGTTTTGGGCATGAAAGCTGCCTGGGTAACTTTGAGCCAACCACTAGGAGACAATGAATTCTAGTCCTGTCTTTGGTATGAACATTGCCTGGGTGACTTGAGCCAATCACTAGGAGACAGTGAATTCTAGTCCTGTCTTTGGTATGAAAATTGCCTGGGTGACTTTGGGCCAATCACTAGGAGACAGTGAATTCTAGTCCTGTCTTGCGCATGAAAGTTGTCTGGGTGACTTTGGGCCAATCACTAGGAGAGTGAATTCTAGTCCTGTCTTGGGCATGAAAGCCACTGGGTGACTTTGGACCAATCATTGAGAGATTGTGAGTTCTAGTCCCGATTTAGGAATGAAAGAGCAGTTGGGTGACTTTGGATCAATCATCAGGAGGTGATGAGTTCTAGTCCCACCCTAAGCATGAAAGCCTCTGGGCGTCTTTGTGCCGATCACCCGGAAACTGTGAGTTCTAGTCACACCATAACATGAAAGCCGGCTGGGTGACTTTGGGCCTATCTCTCTCTCATCCCAAACCCCCCTCACACGGTTGTTATTGTGGGGAAAATATAGGGAGGAATGCAAGCTGGATATGTTCTCTGCCCGGAGGTCTTTGTAAAATAATAAAGACAGGATAAAAATAAGTTAAAAATAAAAACAGGTGGGCAGAGGGATTCATTCAGTTTATTTATTTACTAGCCAGAAACCTGGCATTCTCCGGGTATTTATTTATAGGGGGAAAATGTCCAGACCAAACGTAATTTCTAATGTTGGATTTTCCCCCTTACCAGAGGGAGCTTCCTTGTTGCGTACTGTGCAGCTGTTACCATGACAACTCCACTGCGCTGTAGAGTAGAAGCCATTTTACGGCAGTACGGTAGAAGCCAGTTTAAGGCACAACAGGCTGTATCTTAACAGAACACACACATCCCGAAGGGTTTTAGGGGTGTCCTACCCCCATAGCATTTGTTTCCAGAGGTTAAGTCATCTGTGTACCATGTTTGGTTGAAATTGCTCAAGGCATTCCAGAGTTATGCTGGAACACACACACACACACACACACAAACAAACATGGGAGGGAGCATACTGCTTCCCTTTGCTTTCAGCTCCACCCTAGGAGCCTTCCAGGCAGAAAACCATTTTTGTGTTGCATTTGTGCTGATAAATAAATAAAGGGAGACTAGTATACATCTATTTCAAGCTATTTGAGCTAAATAGCTTGAAATAGATCTATACTAGTCTCCCTTTATTTATTTATCAGCACAAATGCAATAGATAGATAGATGATAGATGATAGATGATAGATAGATAGATAGATAGATAGATAGATAGATAGATGATAGATAGATAGATGATAGATGATAGATAGATAGATAGATAGATAGATAGATAGATAGATAGATAGATAGATAGATAGATAGATAGATAGATATTCAGCTGAGTGCAAGCTAACTTAGAAGGAGTCCTGGAATCCTGCAGAGATGCAACAGGCAGCCTCCCCGGCATAAATCTGCTTTGGACTTCGGGAAGTCTTGAATGGTCCAAAGGCAGTTTGCGAACCCCCAAATAGTAACCAATGAATCTGGGGAGCGGAGTCGATGCCTCTAACTCGGAGACCCCATTGCTTAGATGATTGCCCTGAAAGACAATGATGGGGATGGGGGGGAGGCTTATTGGGGGGGTGGGTAGTGGGAAGATGATGGAGGAGGAAGAGAAGAAAGAGAGCAAGAACGTAACAGAGAGCTCAAGAAAGAAGGGAAACTTACACGTCAATAAGCCATATGGTGAATCGCTGGCCCTTTGAAATCTTCTCCGATTCTTCAGCCTGAAATTGAAGAGAACAGAAGTGACATTTGCAAGTCATCCTTGACTTATAACCATCCGTTTAGTGGCCATTCAAATATTTGCAAGAGGTATGCTGAGGAATATTATTAGAATGCTAATTAGCAATAGCACTTATATTCCACTTCACAGTGCTTCACAGCCCCCTCTCTAAGCAATTTACAGAGTCGGCCTCTGGCCCCCAACAATCTGGGTCCTCATTTCACCAACTTTGGAAGGAAGGAAGGCTGAGTCAACCTTGAGCCAACCAGGATCAAACCGCCTGCAGTGGGCAGAGTTAATCTGCAATAGCAATAGCACTTAAGACTTATATATCGCTTTGCAGTGCTTTCTAAGCTGTTTACAGAGTCAGCATATTGCCCTCAACAATTTAGGTCCTCATTTTACCCACCTAGGAAGGGCGGAAGTCTGAGTTAACCTTGAGCCTGGTTAGATTCAAACTGCCAAACTGCAGGCAGCTGGCAGGCAGCAGAAACAGCCTGCAGTACTGCGCTCTAACCACTGCACCATCGAGGCGCATAACGTCACATATTTAAGCAAAGGAGCTGATAATAAATTGAAGTGGCTTGTTAAGTTCAGCTTAGTCTTCGAACTTACAACCATTTATTTTGTGATTGTTCGAAGGTACAAG
>NC_045544.1:137503867-137541367 GCF_009769535.1 Thamnophis elegans
ACACAGCAAGCACAGCAAATTCGAGTAGGGGGGGGGGAACTCAACTCCAGGCTTGCTGGGACAGCCAGGTCTAACGGCTGTCCGGAAGGGCCTGAAGGGTGGCGAGGGTCCGAATCTCCACGGGGAGCTCGTTCCAAAGGGCCGGAGCAGCCACAGAGAAGGCCCTCCTCCGGGTGGTCGATAGCCAGAATTGGCCGGGAGATGGAATTCGGAGGAGGCCTAATCTGTGGGATCTAATCGGTCTGTTGGAGGAAATTGGCAGCAGGCGGTCTCTCAAGTACCCAGGTCCAATACCATGTAGGGCTTTATAAGTGGCGACTAGCGCCTTGAAGCGTATCCGGAGACCAATAGGCAGCCAGTGCAGCTCGCGGAGGATAGATGTAACCGTGGCACGACAAAACTGCGGTCCACTAAAGCGCGCCGATTAAAGCGCGTACCTGACGTCATCAGCAGCGCAACAAATACCACCGCGGAGAAAAAAGGGCGCTTTAAAAAGCGCTTTTAAAGCAAGCCGATTCACGAAAAGGTAAGGGTTAGGTTTAGGTTTAGGTTAAGGGTTAGGGTTACGTTAAGCGTTAGGGTTAGGTTTAGGGTTAGGTTAAGGGTTAGCGTTAGGTTTAGCGTTAGGTTAAAGGTTAGGTTTAGGGTTAGGTTAAGGGTTAGGTTTAGGGTTAGGTTTGGGGGGGTTAGGGTAAGGTTTTCGCGTTAATTTAACTTTACCGCTCACAGCGTGATGTTTTCGTCACGCTGTGATGACGTCAGGTACGCGCTTTCGTCGAGCGCGCTTTAGTCTACCGCGGTTTTGTGGTGGAACCAGATGTAACGTGGGTGTACCGTGGCGCACCCACAATCGCTCGCGCGGCTGCATTCTGGACCAGCTGAAGTCTCCGAACACTCTTCAAGGGCAGCCCCATGTAGAGCGCGTGAATTATGTGAGATAAACTCACATGGAAGTTAAGGGACAAGGAAGACTCAGAATATTATAGAATTTGAGATAACTGGTACCAATGGATAAATAATAAAAACATGAACATAGATGTATAGATGTATAGGAATAATTAGGAACATCTGTCATTTCAGATATTTAATATATTGGATAGCCATTTGTATGAAGTGGTGTAGGCTTTCCTGCCTAAGCAGGGGGTTGGACTAGAAGACCTCTAAGATCCCTTCCAACTCTGTTATTCTATTCTATTCTAGATCCATCATAGCAGGGCCTGTTAGTAGGCATCCACTCACCTGCTGCTGGCCACGCCCCTCACCTTGTTGCGTCCCTGCCGCATCACCAGCCGCCCCATTAAAAGAAATGGGACAGCCGCTGAGTCGACAGCGGGTCACAGGAGGAATCGCGATGGGACAGAGATGGCAGTTGCTCTTTTTTTAAAAATTGTGATTTAAATCGACTCGGTTTAAATCAAATCTCCTCCGGCCCAAAAGTCTATTGTTAAGCGAGGGCTTCCTTAGGTGAGAATTTGGCCCCATTTTACAACCTTCCTGGCCACAGTTGTTAAGCGAGTTGCGTAAGTTGGTAGCTCGGTTGTTAAGTGAATCGGGCTTCGCCGTTGACGTTGCTGGTTGGAAGGTCGCACGAGGGACTCACACAGCAGCGCTCGTAAGTGTGAACCGGTTACCGAGTGGCTGAATTTTGATCACGTGACCGTGGGGTCGTTGCAAAGGTCGCTAAGTGTGAAAAACGGTCATAAGTTTTTTCAGTGCTGTTGTAACTTTGAACGGTCACTGAATGAATGGTTGTAAGTCGAAGACTACCTGTACTTGATACAGGCAGTCCTCGACTTACAACCTTTTAGTCAGTGACCGTCCAAAGTCCCAACAGCCCTGAAAATAGTGACTTACGACTGTTTTTCAGACTCATGACCATTGAGGCAACCCTTTGGTCATGGGATCAGAATTCAAGAAGGACCAGGGGTGACATGATAGCAGTCTTCCAATATCTCAGGGGTTGCCCCAAAGAAGATTTGGGAGTCAAGTTATTCTCTAAGGCACCTGAGGGCAGAACAAGAAGCAATGTGGTGGAAACTAATCAAGGAGAGAAGCAACTTAGAACTGAGGAGGAATTTCCTGACAGTGAGAACAATTAATCAGTGGAACAGAAGTTGCTCCAGAAGTTGTGAATGCCCCAACACTGGAAGTCTTTAAGAAGATGCTGGGTAGCCATTTGTCTGAAACGGTGTAGGGTTTCCTGCCTAGGCAGTGGGTTGGACTAGAAGACCTCCCAGGTCCCTTCCAACTCTTATTCTGTTAAGGCTAAAACATATGAAGAACGGTTGCAGGAACTGGGTAGGTCTAGTTTAATGAAAAGAAGGACCAGGGGAGACATGATAGCAGTCTTCCAATATCTCAGGGGTTGCCACAAAGAAGAGGGAGTCAAGCTATTCTCCAAGGCACCTGAGGGTAGAACGAGAAGCAATCGGTGGAAACTGATCAAGGAGAGAAGCAACTTAGAACTGAGGAGAAATTTCCTGACAGTGAGAACAATTCATCAGTGGAACAGCTTGTCACTAGAAGTTATAGGTACTCCATTACTGGGGGTTTTCAAGGAGAGATTAGACAACCATTTGCCTGAAATGATATAGGGTTTTGCTGCCCAGGCATGGGATTGGATTAGATAGAAGACCTCCAGGGTCCCTTCCAACTCTGTTATTCTATCCAGTTAAGACAATCGGCTCGTATTTATGACGGTTGCAGTGTCCCAGGGTCCTTCCTGTCTATCTTTATCTTGGTTATCACCTTTCTTCCTTCCTTCTTCCCCCCCTCGCTTTCTTTCTCGTTTCTTCTTCCCTCCCTCCCCATCTCTTTCCCTTCTTTCTTTATTCCTTCCTTCCTGTCTATCTTTATCTTAGTTATCACCTCCTTCCTTTTCCTTCTTTCTCCCCTTTTCCCTTTTCTTCTTCCCCCTCCCTCCCCTTTTTCTTCCTTCCTTCCTGTCTATCTATCTTTATCTTAGCTATCATCTTTCCTTCTTCCTTCCTTCCTCTCTCTCTCTTTTCTTTTCCCCTCCCCTCTTTCTTTCCTTCTTTCTTTATTCCTTCCTTCCTGTCTATCTATCTTATCTTAGTTATCATCTTCCTTTCTTTCTCATTCTTTCCTGCCCTCTCTTTTCTTCTTCCCCTCCCTCCCTCCCCTTTCTTTCTTTCTTCTTTCTTTCTTTCTTCTTCCTTCCTTCCTTCCTATCTATCTTTATCTTAGTTATCATCTTCCTTTCTTTCTCGTTCTTTCCTGCCCTCTCTCTTTTTCTTCCCCCTCCCTCCCTCCCCTTTCTTTCTTTCTTTCTTTCTCTTTCTTCCTTCCTTCCTTCCTATCTATCTTTATCTTAGCTATCATCTTTCCTTCCTTCCTTCCTTCCTTCCTTCTTTCTTTCTCTTCCTTCCTCTCTTTCTCTATCCCTCCTCTCATGTGCCCTTCCTTCCTTTCCTTTCCTTTCCTTTCCTTCCTTCATTCCCTTCATTCCTTCCTTCCTTCCATCCATCATCCATCCATCCATCCATCCACTTCCTTCCTTTCTCCTCCCTTCCTTCCCTCCCTGGAATTAAGGGGAAATTTCTTAACAGTGAAAGAATTAATCAGTGGAACAATTTGCCTCCAGGAGTTGTGACTGCTTCATCACTGGAGGTTTCTAAGAAGAGATTGGACAAATGGCGTAGGGTTTTCCTGTCTGAGCACAGGGTTGGACTAGAAGACCTCTAAGGTCCCATCCAACTCTGTTATTCTATCCAGTTAAGGCAATTGGCTCGTATTTATGACGGTCGCAGTGTCCCAGGGTCACGTGACCGCCTTCTGTGACCTCCTGACGATCAACGTCAATGGGGGAAGCCAGATTCTCTTTAACTGACTGAACAACTGCAGTGATTTGTTTCACAACTGTGGCAAGAAAGGTGGTAAAATGGGACAAAGCTCACTTAGGAAGTGTCTTGTTTAGCCACAGAACTTTGGGTTCCTTTACGGTCGTAAGTCGAGGACTCCCTGTAATCTCTTCAGATGCAGATTGCAAGGTCCCCCCCCTCCTTCTTTTTCCTTACTTAAAGAGAGGTTTTAATTCCCTTGAAAGGCATTTCTGACATTTTGGGAAGAGAATCGAAGGTTTTCTGTCCACCAGAAAGAGGCAATGAACCCCATAAATAAAACTGGCTTTCAAGCGACCTTTGGTAACTCAGTGGGGGGGTGGGATTAGTTTCAGGGACGGGAGATTGCCCATCCTTCCTAGGCCTCAAAGGAACTTCCGTTTGCTATGGCCTCAGCGGAGTCAACAAAATAGCACAACTTTGGCCTCGGTTGTTTGAAGAAGAAGAACAAAATGGCCTTTGGGGTCAAGCAAACAGAGGGGGGGGACCAGAACTGGGGGGTTTAAGCAGAAAGGAAAGAGTTTAAGGCTGGGCATCAGGAAGAAGGTCCTGATTTTACAAGCCCTCAGCCGGCGGAACAGCCCACCACATGAAATACTCGGTTCTCCATCAATGGAAGTCTTTTAAAACAGAGATTGGTGATCAAAAAGCTTCTTCATTTTGTTAAGTTGTCTAGAACAATAATAAAGCAGTCTTTAAAAAAAATAAGGCTAATAATTTGAACCTTCTACAGGCATTTACAGTTACTGACTTGCCTCCTTGCAGCAAACAGCAAACAGCCAGTTTCTGATTCAGCACAGCCCGGTTAGCTGAATACTTAGTTCTCCATCGCTGCAAGTCTTTAAAACAAGACATTGGCTCTCCCTTCGTAACCTCTCGATGAGAGGATCTGTACAGGTCGCCCTTGACTTACGACCACAGCAGAGCCCGGAATTTACGCTGCTAAGTGAGAATATATGGAATATATGAGCTCCGTCCCATTTTTACGGCCTTTTCTCGACACATTTGTGAAGTGAATCGCTGCAGTTGTTAAATTAGTCACCCGGCTGTTAAGTGAGCCCGGCTTACCTACTGACTTTGCATGTCAGGTCGCAAAAGGGGACCACGTGCCCCCCCCCCCGGGGACACGGCAAGGGTCATAAAGACGAGTCACTTGCCAACAGTCTGAATTTCGAGCAGGTGGGCGCGGGGATGCTGCAACGGTCATACATATGGAAAATGCTAAGGAGTCACTTTTTCCCCAGTGCCGTTGTAACTTTAAACAGTCGCTAAACGAACTGTTGTAAGTCGAGGGCGATCTGTAAGTTGCCCCCTTGCGACCTTCTGACACAGAAAGTCAAGGGGGGATCCAGACTCACTAAACAACTTCAGTCATTCGCTTAACAACGGAGGCATGAAGAGTTGTGAAATGGGGAAGAACCCACGTAGCAAATGTTTCACTTGGGCTCAATTGTGGTCGTAAGTCGAGGACTATCTCTGTGGTCCTGTCTAGAACGATCTGTATTTGCCCCAAGTCAAGTCTAGAGTCTAGAGTTGAGATATTTAGAGATATTTTGTAAACAAATAAATATCAGGCCTGCAGCCATCTTTTCTTTTGGATCTTTGGCCTGCCACACTTTCTATTCTTCTACTATGCCTTTTTCTATGGTGGGAAAATGGGAGGTGGGGATTGTATGGAGTTAGATGATATGCAGCCATAACAACATTCTTTCTAGAAAGCCAAGGTCATTATCCTTTGTCTCTGCACCTCTGCACCTGACCAGAACTGGATGGATGGAAGCTGCCAACATGGCAGTGGGAGATTGGACCATGGGATGGGCTTGTGGGTGTGGGGAAAAGATCTTGAACTTTCAATTGGGTGGGGGAAACCGGGAAGCTTCAGATTCGGGTTTTCCCAGATGTGCCAACATGGCTCTCTTCATAAATTGGAACTTTGAGGAATCCTTTGCCTCGGACTCTGATTTACTTTTGGATGCTATTTGGAACTCTGACAAAAAAAAAATAATTCTATACCTGAATTCCTCGAGCCGTGAGGTGATCAAATAAGGCTTTCCTCATTAATAATCTGCAAAAATGGCAAGGAGATGATTGTCAATCCACGTTCAACCACCAGCTGTCCTTTCCCTCCAAAATACAGATTAAAACAGAAAACAAAAAACTGCGACCGAACGTTTCCCTTTAAAATAGCGCTTTAACGGCTTATAAATGTTAACATAAATACTCTGGGATCCAAAAGAGACAAGGTGGCGGCTACGAGCCAATTCCGGCTCCTTCTTTTGCTGGCATCATAACTCCAGCTGCCATCTTGACTTTTTTGACCTTCACAGATGCCTCTGCCCATTGAAATAACTGTTAACAGCAGCATGTTTTCCGTAGATTAATGCCAGATGACGAGGAATAGAGTTTTTTGTTTTTTTTTAAGTGAGAGGAATTTTATCGAATCAGATAAAATCACTAGGAGACAGTGAATTCTAGTCCTGTCTTGGGCATGAAAGCTGCCTGGTGACTTTGGGCCAATCACTAGGAGACAGTGAATTCTAGTCCTGTCTTGGGCATGAAAGCTGCCTGGGTGACTTTGGGCCAATCACTAGGAGACAGTGAATTCTAGTCCTGTCTTTGGCATGAAAGCTGCCTGGGTGACTTTGAGCCAACCACTAGGAGACAGTGAATTCTAGTCCTGTTTTGGGCATGAAAGCTGCCTGGGTAACTTTGAGCCAACCACTAGGAGACAATGAATTCTAGTCCTGTCTTTGGTATGAACATTGCCTGGGTGACTTTGAGCCAATCACTAGGAGACAGTGAATTCTAGTCCTGTCTTTGGTATGAAAATTGCCTGGGTGACTTTGGGCCAATCACTAGGAGACAGTGAATTCTAGTCCTGTCTTGCGCATGAAAGTTGTCTGGGTGACTTTGGGCCAATCACTAGGAGAGTGAATTCTAGTCCTGTCTTGGGCATGAAAGCCACTGGGTGACTTTGGACCAATCATTGAGAGATTGTGAGTTCTAGTCCCGATTTAGGAATGAAAGAGCAGTTGGGTGACTTTGGATCAATCATCAGGAGGTGATGAGTTCTAGTCCCACCCTAAGCATGAAAGCCTCTGGGCGTCTTTGTGCCGATCACCCGGAAACTGTGAGTTCTAGTCACACCATAACATGAAAGCCGGCTGGGTGACTTTGGGCCTATCTCTCTCTCATCCCAAACCCCCTCACACGGTTGTTATTGTGGGGAAAATATAGGGAGGAATGCAAGCTGGATATGTTCTCTGCCCGGAGGTCTTTGTAAAAATAATAAAGACAGGATAAAAATAAGTTAAAAATAAAAACAGGTGGGCAGAGGGATTCATTCAGTTTATTTATTTACTAGCCAGAAACCTGGCATTCTCCGGGTATTTATTTATAGGGGGAAAATGTCCAGACCAAACGTAATTTCTAATGTTGGATTTTCCCCCTTACCAGAGGGAGCTTCCTTGTTGCGTACTGTGCAGCTGTTACCATGACAACTCCACTGCGCTGTAGAGTAGAAGCCATTTTACGGCAGTACGGTAGAAGCCAGTTTAAGGCACAACAGGCTGTATCTTAACAGAACACACACATCCCGAAGGGTTTTAGGGGTGTCCTACCCCCATAGCATTTGTTTCCAGAGGTTAAGTCATCTGTGTACCATGTTTGGTTGAAATTGCTCAAGGCATTCCAGAGTTATGCTGGAACACACACACACACACACACAAACAAACATGGGAGGGAGCATACTGCTTCCCTTTGCTTTCAGCTCCACCCTAGGAGCCTTCCAGGCAGAAAACCATTTTTGTGTTGCATTTGTGCTGATAAATAAATAAAGGGAGACTAGTATACATCTATTTCAAGCTATTTGAGCTAAATAGCTTGAAATAGATCTATACTAGTCTCCCTTATTTATTTATCAGCACAAATGCAATAGATAGATAGATGATAGATGATAGATGATAGATAGATAGATAGATAGATAGATAGATGATAGATAGATAGATGATAGATGATAGATAGATAGATAGATAGATAGATAGATAGATAGATAGATAGATAGATAGATAGATAGATATTCAGCTGAGTGCAAGCTAACTTAGAAGGAGTCCTGGAATCCTGCAGAGATGCAACAGGCAGCCTCCCCGGCATAAATCTGCTTTGGACTTCGGGAAGTCTTGAATGGTCCAAAGGCAGTTTGCGAACCCCCAAATAGTAACCAATGAATCTGGGGAGCGGAGTCGATGCTCTAACTCGGAGACCCCATTGCTTAGATGATTGCCCTGAAAGACAATGATGGGGATGGGGGGGGAGGCTTATTGGGGGGGTGGGTAGTGGGAAGATGATGGAGGAGGAAGAGAAGAAAGAGAGCAAGAACGTAACAGAGAGCTCAAGAAAGAAGGGAAACTTACACGTCAATAAGCCATATGGTGAATCGCTGGCCCTTTGAAATCTTCTCCGATTCTTTCAGCCTGAAATTGAAGAGAACAGAAGTGACATTTGCAAGTCATCCTTGACTTATAACCATCCGTTTAGTGGCCATTCAAATATTTGCAAGAGGTATGCTGAGGAATATTATTAGAATGCTAATTAGCAATAGCACTTATATTCCACTTCACAGTGCTTCACAGCCCCCTCTCTAAGCAATTTACAGAGTCGGCCTCTGGCCCCCAACAATCTGGGTCCTCATTTCACCAACTTTGGAAGGAAGGAAGGCTGAGTCAACCTTGAGCCAACCAGGATCAAACCGCCTGCAGTGGGCAGAGTTAATCTGCAATAGCAATAGCACTTAAGACTTATATATCGCTTTGCAGTGCTTTCTAAGCTGTTTACAGAGTCAGCATATTGCCCTCAACAATTTAGGTCCTCATTTTACCCACCTAGGAAGGGCGGAAGTCTGAGTTAACCTTGAGCCTGGTTAGATTCAAACTGCCAAACTGCAGGCAGCTGGCAGGCAGCAGAAACAGCCTGCAGTACTGCGCTCTAACCACTGCACCATCGAGGCGCATAACGTCACATATTTAAGCAAAGGAGCTGATAAATAAATTGAAGTGGCTTGTTAAGTTCAGCTTAGTCTTCGAACTTACAACCATTTATTTTGTGATTGTTCGAAGGTACAAGGGCACGGTCACTTGTGACCGTTTTTCACACTTACGACCGTTGCAGCATCCCCACCATCCCGTGGCTGCTTAGCAACCGGCATGAATTTAGCATGCACCTAGAAGTTTGGGGTGATTTTTGATCAATAAAATAATCAATGAGGTAAGTCCTCGACTTACGACCACGACGGAGCCCAAAATGTAAGTTGCTAAGCGGGGCATTCGTTAAGTGCATTTTGCCCCCTTCCACTTTCCAGCGTCCTTGCCACCGTTGTTAAGTGAATCGCTGCAGGTGTTAAAATTAGTAACACGGCCGTTAAGTGAATCTGGCTTCCCCATGGACTTGGCTGGTCGAAGACCGCTATCAAGGGGATCACCCGACCCCTGGTCATACAACTGTCACAAGTACTGGCCAGTTGCCAAGCCTCTGAATTTTGACCACAGGACCACAGGGGTGCTGTAACGGTCAGTGTGTGAAAAACGGTCGTAAGTCACTTTTCAGGGCGGTTGTAACTTCGAAATAGTCACAAAATGGATGGTTGTAATTGGTGAGTGCCTGTATCGACAATCCATTTAAATAGATTTATTGGCTTGTTTCTCTTATCAGGGGTTCTCAAACTACAGCCAGCGGGGCGGATACGGCCTGCCAAAGCCATTAATCCAGCCCGCGCAGGACCACAAGCTGTCCCGCCCACATCGCCCCGCCCACCCGCTGGCTCCCACCCTTTGGCAGGACTTATCTTTTCAAGCCCTGTGGGCTGGAACTAGAAGGTAAGGACATTTCTGGCCAGCAGAGAATAGCAATAGCAATAGCAATAGCAGTTAGACTTATATACCGCTTCATAGGGCTTTCAGCCCTCTCTAAGCGGTTTACAGAGTCAGCATATCGCCCCCAACAACAATCTGGGTCCTCATTTTACCCACCTCGGAAGGATGGAAGGCTGAGTCGACCCTGAGCCGGTGAGATTTGAACAGCTGAACTGCAGAACTGCACTCAGCTGAAGTAGCCTGCAGTGCTGCATTTAACCACTATGCCACCTCGGCTCAAGGCTTCTGGGGGCTGGGGAAGCCAACAACAGAGCATTCAGAGGTCTCAGGAGGCCAAAAACTGGCCCGTTTATAGCTGGCAGAATGCTTCTGGAAGTCAAGGAGGCCAAAAACGGGGTGAGTGGAGGCCCAGGAGGCCAAAAACGGGCCCGTTTTTGGCCGGCAGCGTGCTACTGGAGGCAGGGGAGACCAAAAACAGCCGAGTGCTGCAGGA
Organism: Thamnophis elegans; assembly: GCF_009769535.1. Classification (NCBI taxonomy): domain Eukaryota; kingdom Metazoa; phylum Chordata; class Lepidosauria; order Squamata; family Natricidae; genus Thamnophis; species Thamnophis elegans. The sequence goes on from NC_045544.1 coordinate 137,514,088, forward strand.
GGACTGGATTGAAGGAGGGCCACCTGCTTGCCCACCCGCCGGCCAGACTAGTCTTCAAGTTTCAAGCGGAAGAGATGTGTTAACTTTTGGGGAGACCGCAGGATTGCCTCGCCTCCCTGCTGGTCTTCGGCATGCCACTCGTCAGCCTCCGGATGTCAGATTCCCACCACCCAGGGCCAGTTCAGGGGTTTCTTCTCCCCACCCCGGGGGACAGAAAGAGAGAGAGAGAGGGAGAAGAAAGAGACACAAAGAGACAGAGAGAAAGAGAGAGAAGAAAGACACAGAGAGACACAGAGAGAAGAGAGAGACTGAGAGAGAGACAAAAGAGACAGAGACAAAGAGAGAGAGAGAGAAGAGACAGAAAGAAACACAGAGAGAAGAGAAAGAGGAGAGAAGAGAAGAGACAGAGAGAAGAGAGAGACTGAGAAAGACAGAGACAAAGAGAGAGAAGAAAGAGACACAGAGAGAGAGAGAGAAAGAGAGAGAGAAAGAAGAGACAGAAAGAAAAACACAGAGAGAAGAGAGAGACAGAGAGACAAAAGAGACAGAGAGAGAGAGAAGAAAGAGACACAGAGAGAAGAGAGAGTGAGAGAGAGACAAAAGAAACAGAGAGACAAAGAGAGAAAAGAGACAGAAAGAAACACAGAGAAGAGAGAGAGAAGAAAGAGATAGAGGTGAGACAAGAGTCAGAGAGAAAGAGAGAGAGAAGAAAGACACAGAGAGACAGAGAAGAGAGAGACAGAGAGACAAAAGAGACAGAGAAAAAGAGAGAAGAGACAGACATAGAGAAGAGAGAAACAAAAGAGACAGAGATAGAAAGAGAGAGAGAGAAGAAGAGATGCAGAGAGACACAGAGAGAGAGAGAGAGAGAGGAGAGAGAGAAGAGAGAGACAAAAGAGACAGAGAGACAAAGAGAGAGAGAAGAGACAGAAAGAAACACAGAGAGAAGAGAGAGAGAAGAAAGAGATATAGGTGAGACAAAAGACAGAGAGAAGAGAGGAAGAAGAGAGAGAGAAGAGACACAGAGAGAAGAGAGAGAGAGGAGAGACAAGAGACAGAGAGACAAAGAGAGAGAGAGAGAGAAGAAAGACAGAAAGAGACACAGAGAGAAGAGAGAGAGATGAGACAAAATAGTCAGAGAGAAAGAGAGAGAGAGAAGATACAGAGAGACACAGAGAGAAGAGAGAAGAGAGAGAGAGAGAGAAGTGTTAATTGCAACATCTCCTTGGGCTGAGAAGAATTGCTGCAAAACTGAGTTTCCCGAAGTGGATCACTAGATTCCTAAACAACTGGGGAAAAAAAAGATCTAGCAAAGATAAAAGCCAGCCAAAAGAGCAACCTGCCAACAAAAGCAAATAAAACACCCCCAGGAGCAAAACAAATCAAAGTTTAATTTGTTTCTATTGTTTAAGGGACTGCTACATTGGCCACGCCCACCCAGTCACATGACTACAAAGCCCCCTCCCAATCCACAACCACCCCAACAGTTGAGGGAACGTGAATTGGTCCCCTGTTTAGTTTGAGGACCCCTGGTCTAAATATTTAGCATTAACTCGCACGCTAATATTCTTCAACAAACAGATTGCAAATATTCAAGTTTTAAAATTCCTTGTTTTGCTGCCTGGCAATGAATTCTTTTTTTTCTTTTTAGTGCCGCTGTAACTTTGGACAGCCGCCAAGTCAAAGGACCATCTTTTTAAAAAAAAAATGTTATTATTATCATCATTTAACAACCTCATAATCCCTTGCAGGGTGGAGTCTGGGCAGCTGAATGGAGCTAGCAGAGCATTTAATGGCCAGATGCCCTTCCAGTTGCCAGGGTGGAGTTTTGTTCAGCAGATACATTCTCATTGTGCCCAGGGAGAAAAATAACTGCCTCTACCTAGGATCGAACTCACTGCCCCCTGATTGTGAGGCGAGAGCTCCACCCCTAGGCCACCGCAACACTCTTCCAAGTCAAGGACGACTGTACATCCAAGATACGAGGCTCGCTCGTGGCTAAAGCCGAGGAAGCCACTGTGTAGGTCACCCGAAGAGCCACTTACTTGAGAATAATGGAAGGCATGGGGATCTCCAGGAAGTCCTCCAGGATGGGAAAGAAAGGAAGGAGGCCAGTGTAGAAGAGGCGAGGAGGAGGAGGACACGCCGCAAGCAGAAAAGGATGGGGATGTGGCAGTTCTGAAGGGAGAAAAATCCAGGGACATTACAGGGGTTCCACCACAAAACCGCGGTAGACTAAAGCGCGCTCGACGAAAGCGCGTACCTGACGTCATCACAGCGCGACGAAAACATCACGCTGTGAGCGGTAAACTTAAAATTAACGCGAAAATCTTACCCTAACCCCCCCAAACCTAACCCTAAACCTAACCCTAAACCTAACCCTAAACCTAACCCTTAACCTAACCCTAAACCTAACCCTAACCCTAATGCTAAACCTAACGCTAACCCTTAACCTAACCCTAACCCTAACCCTAACGCTTAACATAACCCTAAACCTAACCCTAACCCTTAACCTAACCCTAACCCTAAACCTAACCCTTACCTTTATGTGAATCGGCTTGCTTTAAAAGCGCTTTTTAAAGCGCCCTTTTTTCTCTGCGGTCGTATTTGTTGCGCTGCTGATGACATCAGGTACGCACTTTAATCGGGCGCGCTTTAGTGGACCGCGGTTTTGTCGTGCCACGCATCACAGGAAGGTTACCGTATTTTTCGGAGTATAAGACGCACCCTTTTCCCTCAAAAAAGAGGCGGAAAATCTGGGTGCGTCTTATACACCAAATACAGCATTTTTTTACCTCCTGAAGCCCCTCCCCCTTCACCAAAATGGCCGTGCATTGGCTGTAGAAGGCTCTCAGAGAGCTCCTGGGGGCTGGCGAGGGCAGAAATGAGCAAAGAATGGACCGTTTTTTGCTCAATTTTGCCCCCCCCAGCCCTCAGGTGCACTCTATAAGCTTTCTAATATTCTTTTTTTGACAAACGCGGAACCGTTTTTTGCTCGTTTATGCCCCCCCTCCCCGGCTCCACTTAGGAGCACTCTACAAGCCTCCTAAGGGCTATTCATGCCCTTTTTGGGGTGGGGGGGGGGAACGGGCCCGTTTTCATGAAAAACGGGCCATTTTGGGAGGTTTGTCAGAGTGCAAAAACTTTTTTTTTTTTTAAATTGCCTCTTCAAAACCTTGGTGTGTCTTATACTCCGAAAATACAGTAATTCAGAATGGCTTCAACCCTGTCATTGCACAGACTTCTCGATTGAGGGAATGTCGCTCAAAAAATTCATAATTGCATAACAAGAGTTGCAAGGGACCTTGGAGATCTTCCAGTCTAACCCACTGGCTCAGGCAGGAAACCTGTTATCATTCCAGACCAATGTCTGGCCAATTTGGAACCACTTGCCTCCAGAAGCTGTGAATGCTCCAACCCTGGAGGTTTTTAAGAAGAGATTGGACAACCATTTGTCTGAAGTGGTGTAGGGTGTCCTGCCTAAGCAGGGGGTTGGACTAGAAGACCTCCAAGGTCCCTTCCAACTCTTCTATTCTATTCTCTATTCTATTCTATTCTGTTCTATTCTCTATTCCAGTGTTTCTCAACCTTGGGGACTTTAACCCTAAACCAGCTATGCTGGCTGGGGGATTCTGGGAGTTGAAGTCCACAGGACTTAAAGTCTCCAAGATTGAGAAACACTGCTCTATTCTCTTCAATCCTATACTATCCTATCTCTTTAAAATCTCCAATGTTGTAACACCCACAACCTGTGGAGGCAAGTTGTTCCACAGGTTAATTGTTCTCACTGTCAAGAAATTTCTCCTCAGTTCCAAATTGTTTCCTCCTTGATTAGTTTCCACCCATTCTCGTCCCGCCTTCAGGTGCCTGGGAGAATAGTTTGACTCCTCTTCTTTGTGGCAACCCCTGAGATATTGGAAGACTCCTATCCTGTCTCCCTGGTCCTTCTTTCTATTAAACTAGACCTACCCAGTTCCTGCAACCGTTCTTCATATGTTTTAGTCTCCAGTCCCCTAATCCTCTTTGTTGCTCTTCTCTGCACTCTTTCTAGAGTCTCCGCATCTTTTTTACATCGTGGACACTATTCTATTCTGTTCTGTTCTGTTTTATTTTGTTCTGTTCTAGTCTATTCTTTCTTTGTTCTGTTCTGTTCTGTTCAGGAAATTTCTCCTCAGTTCTAAATTGCTTCCCTCCTTGATTAGTTTCCACCCATTGCTTCTTGTTCTGCCTCAGGTGCCTTGGAGAATAGTTTGATTCCCTCTTCTTTGTAGCAACCACTGAGATATTGGAACACTGCTATCATGTCACCCCTGGTCCTTTTTTCATTAAACTAGACCTACCCAGTTCCTGCAACCGTTCATATGTTTTGGCCTCCAGTCCCCTAATCATCTTTGTTGCTGTTCTCTGCACTCTTTCTAGAGTCTCCGCATCTTTTCTACATCGTGGCGACCAAAACTGAATGCCAGATTCCAAGTGTGGCCTTACCAAGGCCTTGTAAAGTGGTATTAACCCTTCACGTGATCTTGATTCTCTCCCTCTGTTTATGCAGCCTAGAACTGTGTTGGCTTTTTTGGCAGCTGCTGCCCACGGCTGGCTCCTATTTAAATGCTTGTCCACTAGGACTCCAAGATCCCTCTCACAGTTGCTACTATTGAGCGAGGTACCACCTATACTGTACCTGTGCCATCTTATCCCTAGTACTTTCTCTTCTTTAGACTAGATGTACCCAATTCCGGCAACCACAACTCCTGAACGCAAATCGTTCCATTGGTTCATTGTCCTCACTGTCAGGAAATGTCTCCTTAGTTCTTGATTGCTTCTCTCCTTGATTAATTTCCATTCGTTGCATCTTGTCCTACCATTTCTAGATGCAGAAACCTTTCAGAACGTGAGCTCAACTTATCCTCCAAAACAGAATAACAGAATAGACGGAAGGGACCTTGGAGGTCCTCTAGTCCAACCCCCTGCTCAAGCAGGAGACCCTATACCATTTCAGACAAATGGCTATCCAGCATCTTCTTACAGACTTCCAGTGTTGGGGCATTCACAGCTTCTGGAGGCAACTTCTGTTCCACTGGTTAATTGTTCTCACTGTCAGGAAATTCCTCCTTAGTTCTAAGTTCCTTCTCTCCTTGATTAGTTTCCACCCATTGCTTCTTGTCCTGCTTACAGGTGCCTTGGAGAATAGCTTGACTCCCTCTTCTTTGGGGCAACCCCTGAGATATGGAAACACTGCTATCATGTCACCCCTGGTCCTTCTTTTCATTACACTAATTAGGATACGAACCACCCATACAAATTTTCGTACGTGCGCTCTTAATATTAGAAGGGTGTAGCAAGTATTGAATAACTGAAGGATGATTTTGTGCTGACATAAATATGTATAATGACATTAGAACCACATCAGTTTGATTGATGTCGTAATTCTCATTTGTATCAATATTATTTCTGCATCAAAACTAACGACACTTCGATGCCGTACTGTCCTTGCAATAATGATGATGTATATTTTTTTTAAAAAAAAAACTTTATGCAGAAAAAAACACACCAAATTTTCATATTTGCACATGAAAATTTAATCTGAAGCCTCCACAGGAAGCCTCCATAAAAATGTACATAGATACATACGGTTCCACCACAAAACCGCGTTCGACTAAAGGTCGCTCGACGAAACCGTGTAGCTGACGTCATCACAGGGCGACAACAGCGTGGAGAAAAAAGCACGCTGTAAACGCTAAACCTAAAATTAACCCCTAAACTTAAACCTAACCCCCCTAAACCTAACCCTTAACCTAACCCTTAACCTAACCCTAACCCTTAACCTAATCCTAACCCTTAACCTAACCCTAAAGCTAACCCTTACCTTAACTTGAATCGGCTTGCTTTCAAAGCGCTATTTAAAGCGCCCTTCTTTCTCCGCGCTCGCTGTTGTCGCCCTGTTGATGACGTCAGCGACGCGGTTTAATCGGGCGCGCTTTAGTCGAGCGCGGTTTTGTCGTGCCACGGATATATACAAGGGTAGTCTTCGACTTACGACTGTCCGAAGGTCATAAGCAACCGTTCGAAGGTATGACCTATGTTTAACAACATAATGGGAGGGTAAAACCAACAATTCTCTGTTTACCTCTTTGTGACATTTTTCCACAACTTCATGGCTGACGCTGCCCCAAACCGTCAAATGTTCTCGTTTGTAAGAGCTCACCAGCTCGGAAACCTAAGGCCAACAGAGAAACGAAACAGATTATTTTAAAAATTCTGCTCTTGATAGTTTGAGTTGGGTTCCTACATTACTTTTATTGCATTAAGAGTGTTAACCTAATCTTGCGAAGCTTCTTCTCCGGCAACTTTGTACTGCAAACTAGGGCATACAAAACCTTGCCAGACCAATCCTCGAATACAGCTCGTCTGCCTGGAATCCACACTGTGTATCGGACGTTAATACGACTGAGCGGGTCGAGAGGTACTTCACGAGGTGAGTCCTCTGCTCACAATAGAATCCCTTATGCCGCCAGGCTCGAAATGTTGGGCTTGGACAATCTGGAACTACGCCGCTTACGGTATAATCTAAGCGTAGTACACAAAATTGTCTGCTACAACGTCCTACCTGTCACTGACTGTTTCAGCTTCAACCTCAATAATACACGGACAAACAATAGATACAAACTCAAGGTAAACCGCTCCAAACTCGATTGCAAAAATACGACTTCAGCAACAGAGTGGCCAACGCCTGGAATGCTCTACCCGATTCCGTTGTTACATACTCAAACAGCTTCAACCTCAAATTGTCCACCGTGGGCTTCACCCCATTCCTAAGAGGTTCGGAAAGGGGGCGTGCATAAGCACACCACCGTGCCTACTGTCCCCGTCCTACTTTCCCCATTTATTTGTATTCATTTCTTTTGTTTATATCCATGTTTATATTTATACCTGCTATCTTGTACATGTTTGACAAACTAATCAATACAAATACTTGCTTGTTCTGACCCCACTCGTCCCACACCAACACACTCCGAGCCAAAAATACTTTACGGCATTTAATTAACAGACAGACAGGTCCTTGGCAGCAATCCAGCACAGATAAGCCCTGGCAGCAATCCAGCCTGCCAAACTCACAATCATGTTCTCCAACATTAGTCCTGCGTTGACTTCTGCAAAGAAGGGCGTGTGCACAAGTAGCTTTTTATAGTCTGGAGAGGAGCCTAATGACCACCAGCTGAGTGCAATCACCTCCTGTAATTGCGTAATTGTTCCTGACGCCTATTAGCTCTTTGATGGCGTGCATCCAGGAACAACTCACTACTCGCTTCCGGCTCACTCTCCCTTGTCTCCTCCCCACTGGTCCAAGGCTCAGGTGCCTCCTGGTGGCCAATCAGTCTCTGCGCCCTGCTCGGAGTCGGAACCCTGTCCAGGGTCCCCCACATCCTCCAGAGCCGACTCAGAGGGCCCCTCGCTATCGGAGTCTGGTGGCAGCTCCAACGGCTCCTGCTGGGTCACAACACTTGCTAATACTTGCTATTAAACCTAAAGTTCAAGGATGAAAAATGGTAATTAGAAGTGTTTCCAGGAGATGAATGAGGATGAGGAGGACACTGGTTGCAGGGCCGAAATTAAAAATAAATCATGTACAGGTAGTCCTCGACATACGACCACAAGGGAGCCCAACATTTCTGTTGTTAAGTGAGACGCCTATTGAGTTTGGCCCCCATTTTATGACTTTTCTTGCCAGAGTTGTTAAGTGAATCACTGCCGTTGTTAAGGTAGTAACACGGCTGTTAAGTGACCCTGGCTTCCACGTTGACTTTGCTTATCAGAAGGGATCCCTTGACTCTGGGCCACAGCAGCGGTCATAAATATGAAACCAGTTGCCAGGCATGTGCATTTTGATCACGTGACCCTGGGGAGGCTGCAACGGTCGTAACTGTGAAAAACGGTCATAAGTCACTTTGGAATTAACCTGTATAGACAGATTTAACCATAGTTTCAGTTGGGAAAATGTGAGCATCCTAGACAGTGGTGAAATTTTCCCTACCGGTTCTGTGGGTGTGGCTTGGTGGTCATGTGACTAGGTGGTCATGTGACTGGTTGGGCGTGGCTGCACAACTGACTCGCACACAATGCAAAAGCAGCTGGGCTCCACACAAATGTCCCTTGCAACAAGCAGGAACCTCACAGAGAGCTCAAAATCCAAGTATCACACTTTATACACTTTAAAAACTTGGCTGTTCCAGCAGGCCTGGAGCTGTTGACCTCACTGTTGAGGTCCGGCCCGACTAGAATGAATTATGAGGGATGACTGTTGTTTTAAATTGTATTGTTGTTATGTTTTTTAAATATTTTCTTGTAAGCCGCCCGGAGTCCTTTGGGATTTGGCGGCATATAAAAGCTTTAAATAAATAAATAAAATACACAAAAATAACACAAAAGCCGCACAACTGACTCACACACGATGTAAATGTACCAAATGTGCCGAAAAGGAAGCCAGGGTGTGCGTGCATCTGAACCAAAGCCCGGAAGAGGAACTGCCCAGGGGGCATGCGCGTGCCGGAAAATGAACTTCCAGTTTCCGGCATGCGCGTGCGCACTGCCCAGCTAGTCTTCGGTTACTGGCATGGATGCACGCGCTACGATCAGCTGGCCGGTGCCGCATGTTCACACCGGTAAACAGAAGACCAGCTCACCCAGTTTCTGGCACTGCCGCATGCACGATGGCCAGCTGATCGTTGTGCCCGCATGCGTGCCAGGAACCTGGAAGAGGAACGGGTGACATGGCTCCGTGTGCCACTTCGGACACGCATGTCATAGGCTTGCCATCACGGTCCTTGACCAAGTCCAAGTCCAAAAATGGCAGGGAATATCTAAGCTTGGCACTCTAACAAATCAGCCATCGATCGATAAGACACATGGTGTTCTGACCCCCTCTTCCCACACCAACACACTCCGAGCCAAAGATAAGTTACGGCATTTAATTAACAGACAGACAGGTCCTTGGCAGGAAACTGGCACAGACAAGCTTGGGCAGCAATCCAGCACAGATAAGGCTTGGCAGCAATCCAGCCTGCCAAGCTCACCATAATGTTCTCTGACATTAGTTCCTGCGTTGACTTCTGCAAGAGGGGCGTGTGCACAAGCAGTCCTTTTATAGTCTGGAGAGGAGCCTAATTACCAGCAGCTGAGTGCAATACCTCCTGTAACTGCGCAACTGTTCCTGATGCCTATTAGCTCTTCGGTGCCGGGCATCCAGGAACAACTCACTGCTGGCATCTGGATCACTCTCCCTTGTCTCCTTCCCATGGTCCAAGGCTCAGGCGCCTCCTGGTGGCCAACCAGTCTCTCTGCGCCCTGCTCAGAGTCGGAACCCTGTCCAGGATCCTTCACATCCTCCAGAGTTGACCCATAGGGCCCCTCGCTGTCGGAGTCTGGTGGCAGCTCCAACGGCCTACTGGGCCACAACACATGGACATTAACAACATTGGTAGACTATGCAAAAGAGACCATCCACCAGCCCAAGAGAGAAAAAAAGACTCCAGCGCCAGTAATGAGCACCCAGATCAGCTAGATTAACTCCACGGTTAACTTCAGGCCAACAATCATGTAAACAATACCCCAATCAAGAAACTGCCAAAGAAGCAAACAGGCCAATCCAAAAATCTCTAAGATCACCCTCACCAACACTGACAGGCGAGCCACTAGAATATCAACTGAGAGCAAACAGCATATTCCTTACTAGCACGGATGATGTTACCTAGTTGGGTAATGAACGTCTGCAAGAAAACAAGGAAGCTCAGAGAGCACCAAGCAATACCTCTCTGTCCTGTATTCCCTGTAGACAATAAAACTCTTTTTATGACTCTGTGTTCCCCCTCTTCCCACACCAACACACTCCGAGTCAAAGATACTTTCTGGAAATTATTAACAGACAGACAGGTCCTTGGTAGCAATCCAACACAGATAAGCCTCGGCAGCAATCCAGCCTGCCAGGCTCACAGTACTGTTCTCCAACATTAGTTCATGCGTTGACTTCTGCAAGAGGGGCATGTGCACAAGCAGTCTTTTTATAGTCTGGAGAGGAGCCTAATGACCACCAGCTGAGTGCAATTACCTCCTGTATTTACGCAACTGTTCCTGATGCCGATTAGCTCTTTGGTGGCCGGGCATCCAGGAACAACTCACTGGCGTCCGGCTCACTCTCCTTGTCTCCTCCCCACTGGTCCAAGGCTCAGGTGCCTCCTGGTGGCCAACCAGCCTCTCTGCGCCCTGCTCGGAGTTGGAACCTGTCCAGCATCCTTGACGTCCTCCAGAGCCGACTCATAGGGCCCTCGCTGTCGAAGTCTGGTGGCAGCTCCAACGACTCCTGCTGGGCCACAACAACTCTGTAACCCCTTAATTCAAGATAAGAGTTGGAGCGACCGGATGGAGCTGAGCATTTATTGGCCGGGTGCCCTTCCCGACGCCACACGGAGTTCCCCTGCCTGACCACCACTCAGGAACCTGGCCACTGCTGTCCTCACTTGAAAGCTACCCTTGGCCCAACCAGAAGCAAGGAGGATCTAAAGGGGATGGAGGTGGAAGGAGGAGAGAGGACTCGCCTTTTTAATCAGCCGGTCGTTGTTCACCTTGATGTCGACGTTGACGGGCGTGTGGGGAAAGGCCTCAAAGACCTCTTGAAGGAGAGGGATGCGCTTGTCTTCGCCTTCGCACTGGCAGTCTGATGGACACAAGTAGAATTTGGTTGCTGCTGAGGACACGGGGGGAATTACGGGCAGCTGCCGTGGGCTGGTTGGCACCCAGCCTCCCCCGTAGAAACAACCCTGGATTTCTCACCCCCCAAAAACACAGATCAAGGTGGAAAGAACCCTTGGACCTCCAAGAGCTGCTCCAATCTCACTGGGACGGGGCTTCCGGGAGAAGAACCCTGGGACGTTCTCACATTCAGAAGATGCGATGGGCCACACCCTCCCCCCTCCCACACCCCATTTGGGCCTGCATGAAAAATGGGGGGCACTACACACACTCCTGCATCCCGTTTTGGACCTAGTAAAAAAATGGGCTGTGGGGTGGGGGGAGAGATCACACACACACACACCATGCCCTGTTTTGGGCCTAGTAGGACTCCCTGCAGGCTCCGGGAACCAAAAATGGGATGCCGGGGGGGGGGGCACCATACACCCCCGCGACCCGTTTTGGGCCTAGTAGGACTCCCTGCATCCTCCTGGGATGAAGAATGCGTCATGCGAGGGAATCACAGACCCCCACGTCCCATTTTGGGCCTAGTAGGCCTCCCTGCATGAAAAATGGGGGCCACTATACACACCCCTGCACCCCGTTTTGGACCTAGTAAAAAATGGGCTGTGGGAGGAGGGGAGAGATCACACACACGCACACACCGCCCTGTTCTGGGCCTAGTAGGCCTCCCTGCATCCTCCTGGGATGAAGAATGGGTTATGGGAGGGAATCACAGACCCCCAAGCCCCATTGTGGGCCTAGTAGGCCTCCCTGCATGAAAATTGGGGGGGGTGTCCTACACACCCCTGCACCCCGTTTTGGACTTAGCAAAAAATGGGATGTTGGAGGAGGGGGAGAGATCACACACACACTGCACCCTGTTTTGGGCCTAGTAGGCCTCCCTGCATCCTCCTGGGATAAAAAATGGAGGGGGGGGGCGCTGCACACATACCCTGGTGCCCCATTTTGGGCCTAGTAGGCCTCCCCTGCAGCCTCCTGGGACCAAAAATGGGCCGTAGGGGGGTGGGGGAGTACCTCCGCCCCTCGCACATTACCTCTCCGCCCCCGCGTGTACGATCCCCCCTGCACATGCGTCTCCCGCATGTGCACCCTCCCCCCGCGCATGCATGGCCGGTGGGAGGCGCGTGGTGGAGCTGAGCTGGGGCGACGGCTCATGTGCCCGCAGAGGGCGCTGCATACCACCTGTGGCATGCGTGCCTTGGGTTCGCCATCATGGCTCTAGGTGAAGAACCGTAAAGAAAACGACAGGAAGTCCTTGACTTAACATTCTTTTTTTTTAAGTGACCATGCGAATTGAAGACGGCACTGAGAAAAGCGACTCGCGATTCACGTAACGACTGTGGCAAGAAAAACGGTAAAACTGGACAGAGTTCACTTAACGACTGTTTCACGTAGGAACGGAAATTTTGTGCTCAACTGTGGTCAAGGACTACCTGAATTAGGGGGTAAGGCCACCTCTTGTTCTTGGGATTGCAGGACCTAATGTTACGTTGCAGTGCAGGAGGTTTATTATTTCAAGCCTACCCACAAGAATCTAGTTAACTAACAAGGTAAAGGTTTCCCTCGCACATATATGCTAGTCGTTCCCGACTCTAGGGGGCGTTGGTGATCATCTCTGTTTCAAAGCCGAAGAGCCAGCGCTGTCCGAAGATGTCTCCATGGTCATGTGGCAGGCATGACTCAATGCCGAAGGTGCACGGAACGCTGTTACCTTCCCACCAAAGGTGGTTCCTATTTTTCTACTTGCATTTTTACGTGCTTTCGAACTGCTAGGTTGGCAGAAGCTGGGACAAGTAACGGGAGCTCCCTCCGTTACACGGTGCTAAGGAGTCGAACCGCCGAACCGCCGACCTAACTGAGAATCTCAGTCACTGAGCCACCTTTAACTCTACCGCAACTACCCTGTTTCCTCAAAAATAAGCCCTCCCCGGATAATAAGCCTAATTGGGCTTTTGAGCGCATGCGCTAAAATAAGCCCTCCCCGAAAATATTGCAACACAGCAGCACCCATGAGGTGACCATGCTCACCGCCTCCTGCACCTCAAAAATAGTAAGATCTCCCCGAAAACAAGGCCAAGCGCTTATTTTGGGGGTCAAAAGAAAATAAGACCCTGTCTTATTTTTGGGGAAACACAGTATTAAATATTATTAGTTAGCTAATAGTTAATAGGACTAAATTGTTATCAGATGAGGGTTAATAGAATTCAGGGGACGGGGCTGGGACCTGGATTGACAAAAGTTTCTGTCGCTAAAGAAAGCAATTCTTAAATGAGCTGCACCTCATTTTGGTACTTTTTTGCAACGGTCGTTAAACAGATCACTGCAGTTGTTACATGAGTAGAGGTAGCTCTCAACTACACAATAGAGCCCAATATTTCTGTTGTTAAATGAGACAATTAAGTGTTTTGTTTTGCTCCGTTTTACAACCTTTCTTGCCACAGACATTAAGCGAATCACTGCCGTTAAGTTAGAAACACGGTTGTTAAGTGAACCTGGCTTCCCTACTGTCAAAAAGGCCGCAAAAAGGGGTCATCACCCCCGGACGCCACCATCGTCATAAATATGAGCCAGTTGACAGTGCAACCGTCATAAACACCAGACAATTGACAAACATCCTAACGTAAATCATGTGACAAGTCACTTTCTCAGTGCCATTGTAACTTTGGACGGTCACTAAACGAACTGTTGTAAGTCGAGGACTAGCTTTGTTGGTCCCGTTTTGTCCACTTAACACAGAGTTCCATGCCTTGCATTTCTTTGTGGTTTTGTTTTGTTTTTTTAAACTAATGCAAGTGTTGTGGCCCCTCCAGCAGCCGCATCAGAGGAGGAGGAGGAGGAGTGAGAGTCTCAGGGTCAGCATCAAGGCAATCTCAGAGTTCCGAGGGGAAGAGGGAATGGAGTTGTCAGAGAGAGAGAGAGACAGAAGCGGTGCCTGAGCTGTTCGTCAGCCCTCAGATGGAGAGTCAACAACCCCTATAGACTATATAGACTAGCGAAGGAAAGGGAATAAGAAATGATATTGTTAGGAATATAATTCTAACGGTTGGGTTGGCAATATAAATCATGTTACAATGCTATACCTGTTTCTTTAAATCATACTGTAAAATGTGATTGGTTGCTGTTTCCTCAATCGGCCATAAGAGGGAGCCAGAACAACTGTTAGCTCTGTTCGTTTAGATGCTGGGCTGATCTGATCTGAGTGTTTTGGAAGCTGGCTGTTAGAAAGTGCCATGAGCTATTGTTAAGTTTTGCAAGCAAACTTTGAGTACTGAACTGATTGAAAGAAGTTGATGACAGCCCAATGGGAGTGGGCGGCATACAAATTTATTAAACTTGGAAACTTATCCGTGTATGACTTGGACTGTTTGATGGACTCTGGTACCTCTATTTCCACGAAAGTAAAAGCCTATTTAAACTGCAGTGTCTCTGTATGCTGGTTTGTGTGTTCCCCAACACAACTCTAACAACGCTTCTCTGAACGTACTCGCTCTCCCAACGGGGAGCTTACCTAACAGATATTAAATGATATTTGGGTTTGCGGAAATACCATCCCAAGAAAACAAAAACTGAGAGCCGAAAGAGACATCCGCAATAATAGAAAAAGAAAGGATGAGAGGAAGAGGAGGGAAGGAAGAAAGAGGGAAGGAGAGCAGGGTGGAAGGGAGAAAGAGAAGGAGAGAAGGTAGGAAGGGGAAGAGGAAGAGGAAGGGAGGAGTGGGGGGAGAGGTAAGGGAAGAAGAAAGGGGAAGGAGAGGAGGAAGGGGGAAAGTAGAGAAGGGAGGGAGGGAGAAAAGAAAGGGAAAATAAGGTGGTGTTACAACAGGCGCTAGGGATGGTAAACAAAGCAATCCAAATTGTACCTCATAACCTTTTACATGGAATAACAAATGTACAAGAATGACAAATGTAAGAAGAATAACTATGTGAATATATACCCATAATTGTATGCAAGAGAATAAAAATTTTAAAAAAACTTTTCAAAATAAAAACAGCCCCCAGATCTGGAGGTGGCTGATGAGGAAGAGGAGGAACAGCTGGGTCCAGTGCCTGACGTATGGATGCGCAGGAGGCAGAGGAGAGGAGAGCAGTGGAAATCTATGGGCCGGTCCTCAGGAAGGAAGAGCCACCGCTGCTAGCAAAGCCCCACTCTAGCTCTGGGGTTTAGTCAGGGGGCAGAGATGAATAGATGTGGCAGACAACTAACGTATTTTTTGGGATAAGATGCACCTTTTTTCCTCAAAAAGAGGCTCAAAATCTGGGTGCGTCTTATACACTGAATACAGCTTTTTGCCTCCCGAAACCCCGCCCTCTTCACAAAATGGCCTTGCATAGCCTCTAGGAAGCTTTGAGTGCTCTGGGGGCTGGGGAGGGCAGAAATGAGAGAAAAATGGGCCGAATTTTGCTCAGTTTTGCCCCCCCCCCTCAGGAACACTCTATAAGCTTCCTAAAGGCTATTCATGCCATTGTTTTTGACAAAAATGGGCTCATTTTTGCAAAAAATGGACTGTTTTGTTTTGGGGAGGTCTGCAGAGTGCAAAAACGTTTTTTTTAATTTGCCTCTTCAAAATCTTGGCGCGTCTTATACTCCGGTGCGTCTTATACTCTGAAAAATATGGGTATTCATCTCCCTGCCAGACAGACTTGCTAGCCTGTGTGTGTGTGTGTGTGTGCGTGTAAGAGAGAGAGATTTTGCCGGGGTTGCTGGCGCTCCTGATAAAGGGAATATTTATTTATCTACGGAGGGATCTGCTATGTTTGGGAGCCAACTCATAACAAGGTAGAACTATTTTGGTCTTAGCTGCTTTGTAAATGTGAAGTTATGGACCAAGGCAGACCCTGGAATTTCCCTTGAGGAATGCTGACAGACCAGGCTGTAATGGAGCAATTGGAAGAGAACATTCTGCAAAGATTCAGATCTTCCAATGATTTACCTTTCTGGAAAGTGACCTCCAACTTGCAGAGATACGGAGGGAGTTCCTTTTAAAAGAAGAAAATGTCAGCTTAAATACAGAGAGGTTCAGAGACCGAAAATCGGAATAACCTTAATCCAAGGCTGCTTTGCTTTCATCCCCCCCAGCATTCACAAGAAACCTCTCTAGTCTAGTGCATAGACAGGCAATCCTTGGCATTTGACCACAAATGGGATAGGAACTTCTGTCGCCAAGCGAGGGGCGTTGTTAAGAGAGTCATACCAATCTTATGACTTTTCCCCCCTGTGGCTGTTAAGTGAATCACACAATCCTAGTTACATGAGCCTGGCTTAGCCCATCAACGTTTCTTGTTGGAAGCCAGCCCGAAGGTCGCAAAACGTGATCATGTGACATCTCCTCCCCGGGACGTTGCAACTGTCATAAATACCATCCAGTTCAGGGGTCAGCAACCTGGAGCCGCATGTGGCTCTTTCATCCATCTGCTGTGGCTCCCTTTTCCACAATTGATAAGTGCTTTCGATTAGGACAGGTAGAGGAAAAAGGACGCTGCGCTAGGAGGAGACTCTATGGTGGGAGAACTGGACTTCCGGTCAGCAGAGGAAAAAGGACGCCGCTCTAGGGGGAGACTCTATGGTGGGGGGAAGCATAGAGTCGGCTCCAGAATTGAATGGGGGGGCTTCCGATTAGGACCTTTGTGGCTCTTTGCGTGTTTAAGGTTGCCGACCCCTGATCCAGTTTTTCAGTGCTGTTGTAAGTTTGAACGGTCACTAAACGAACTGTTGTTAAGGCGAACACCACCTGTACATAGCAGCAGCCAAGCTTCCAAATTTTGAAGACATGACCGCGAGGATGCTGGCTGGGTTTTTTGCCACATACTTTTTTTTTTTAACCACAGTTGTTAAGTGAATCACTGCAATTGTTAAGTTAGGAACATGGTCGTTCAGTCAATCTGGCTTCTCTACTGTTTTGGCTTGCCGGAAGGTCACAAAAGGGGATCACGTGACCCCGGGACACTGCAACGGTCACAACTATGAGCCAGTTGCAAAGTGCCCGAATTCTGATCATGTGACAAGCGGGAGGCTAGAATACTGGTAAGTGTGAAAACTAGCCATTAATCAGTTTTTTCAGTGCCGTTGTAACTTCGATCATCAAGAACTAGCTGAAATTCTGTTCAAATTCATTACCTATTAATTGTAATCCTGAATTGATTCATCCTGCTTCGAATAGAATAGAAATTAGAATAGAATAGAATAGGAATTAGAATAGGAAATTAGAATAGAATAGAATAGAATAGAATAGGAAATTAGAATAGGAAATTAGAATAGGAAATTAGAATAGAATAGAACAGGAATTAGAATAGGAAATTAGAATAGAAAAGGTGTTAGAATAAGAAATTAGAATAGAATAGAATAGAAAAGGTGTTAGAATAAGAAATTAGAATAGAAAAGGAATTAGAAAAAGAAATTAGAAATAGAATAGATGAATCAGAATAGGAAATTAGAATAGAATAGGAATTAGAATAAAAAATCAGAATAAATAGAATGGAATAGGAAAGAATAAGAAATTAGAATAGAATAGGAATTAGAATAAGAAATTAGAATAGAATTAGAATAGAATAGAATAGAAAAGGTGTTAGAATAAGAAATTAGAATAGAATAGAATAGGAATTAGAATAAGAAATTAGAATAGAATAGGAATTAGAATAAGAAATTAGAATAGAATAGGAATTAGAATAAGAAATTAGAATAGAATAGGAATTAGAATAAGAAATTAGAATAGAATAGAAATTAGAATAAGAAATTAGAATAGAATAGAATAGGAATTAGAATAAGAAATTAGAATAGAATAGAAATCAGGATAGAATAGAATAAAATTTAAAAGAATAGAATAGAATAGAATAGAATAGAATAGGAATTAGAATAAGAAGTTGGAACAGAATAGAAAGAATAGAATAGAACAATAAGAAATCAGGATAGAATAGAATAGACATTAGACTAGATTAGGAATTAGAATAAGAAATGAGAATAGAATAGAAATGAGAATAGAAATGACAATAGAATAGAATAGGAATACAATCATAATTTATTGTCACTTTGAATGTACACTAATCAGCACACATTAAATATGAAATTTCGTTGCATATGGGTCTGAAAGGGTCACCACTTCCAATATACACTACATAATATAACAGAATAAACAAATACAGAATTATGCATCTGACATTTAAAGCCAGGCTTTGGGGGTCCTGAGAGTTTTGCAAGGCCGGGGCTAACCACCTCTCAACTGGCTGATCATTTTTGGCAGAAAAAGGAGGAAGAGAAGGGTGCTTACATGAACTTACTGAGTATTTGAGGTCTGATATATTGACGTCCACCCCGGTCGACCGTTTCAGATTCTCGTCATGCGAAACCACCACTTGTTCATCCTTGGTCAAATGGCAGTCAAGTTCCAGCATATCGGTCCCCACGTTGACTGCGCTGAAAGAGAGAACAATCTTGAGCTTTTCCTAGTCAAGTCCAGAGAGATCACGCAAACGCATACAAGAGGAGTGAAGAGAATAATAGAATCACGGAGTTGGAAGGGACCTTGGAGGTCTTCTAGTCCAACCCCCTGCTCAAGCAGGAAGCCCTGTAATATTTCAGACAAACGGTTATCTAGTCTCTTCTTTAAAACCTCCAGTGTGGGAGCACCCGTAACTTCTGGTGTTAAATTACGAAGGCCTGCCGTTTTGTGAAGGCCGGTGCACGCTTGGAAGAGGATAACCATGTTATCAGGTGATGCTCCAAAGATCTAGGGATCGTAGGTAGGTGATCGGCTGGTCAGCGTTCAGAGCAATTGTAGAGAGTAAAAAGATTCCCTTTGATGGAAATATGTCCTTTAATATGGGTGGGCTTTTATTCCCAGAATCCCCCAGTGAGAATGCTTTAAGATGGGTGGGCTTTTATTCCCAGAATTCCCCACTCAGCCTGCTTTAAGATGGGTGGGCTTTTATTCCCAGAATTCCCCACTCAGCCTGCTTTAAGATGGGTGGGCTTTTATTCCCAGAATTCCCCACTCAGCCTGCTTTAAGATGGGTGGGCTTTTATTCCCAGAATTCCCCACTCAGCCTGCTTTAAGGTGGGTGGGCTTTTATTCCCAGAATCCCCCAGTTAACATGCTTTAAGATGGGTGGACTTCCACTCCCAGAATTCCCCCCTCAGCCTGCTTTAAGATGGGTGGGCTTTTATTCCCAGAATTCCCCACTCGGCCTGCTTTAAGATGGGTGGACTTCATCTCCCAGAATTCCCCACTCGGCCTGCTTTAAGATGGGTGGACTTCCACTCCCAGAATTCCCCAGTCAGCCTGCTTTAAGAGGGGTGGGGTTTTATTCCCAGAATTCCCCAGGCAGCTGAAGTCCACACATCTTACAAATTGCCAACATTGCTAAACATTATTTTAAAAAACAAATAGGTTCTACATGGGAAGTACAGACAGTGCTCAACTTACGACCAGTTGCTTAGCAACCTTTCATAGTTACGACCACCACCACCCCAAAAACGGGGGGGGGGGGGGAACGTACCACCCAGATTTAAAGATCTAACCACAGTGGCAATGTGATCCAACTTCACATGTAATCGTCATTTGCACATCCCACAGTCACCCAACTGCATTTTATCATGGTTTTGCCGAAAATCAATTCTTACTTCTGGGCTACTTTGACAAAACTGAACCTACAGCGAACCACTGGCTCACTTAATGTCAGTGGTGTTTGCTTAATGACTGCTGCAGAAAACGTCACAAGATACGACTGTAATGAGCAAGGTCTGTGAAGCTTGTATGTTGAGGCCTACGTGGAGTTCAGTTGCTGTAGTTCTTATAACATTTATTTGTTCCACTTCAAGACGTTGGTACGATTTACGCCTTGGAGACGGGCTATTTTTGGTCGGAGCATCGCCCAAGGGGCTGCTAACTGCCCCTCGAGCCATCGACTCTTCTAGGTATGTCCCAAAGGTGCTTTTTCAGGAGGCCACTGGACTTCCTTGGTTTTCTTCTTTTCTTTTGGAGACGTTTAGCTTCTCATCCAAGAAGCTTCTCCAGCCCTGACTGTAAAGTGGGGAAGGGAAGGATTGATCCTCCTTGAAGACAGCTGGTCCTTTGCATCCTTTTAGAGGGTTGTTGAGGCCACTTGGAGGTTTATTTGTGTCTTCTTTAAAGACCTTTCGCTTCTCCTCCAAGAAGCTTCTTCAGTTCTAACTGGATGGTGGGGAAGGGGAGGACTGATCCTCCTTGCAGGCAGCTGGTCATTTGCATCCTTTTAGAAGGTTGTTGAGGCCACTTGGAGGTTTATTTGTGTCTTCTTTAAAGACCTTTCGCTTCTCCTCCAAGAAGCTTCTTCAGTTCTAAATGGATGGTGGGGAAGGGAAGGACTGATCCTCCTTGCAGGCAGCTGGTCATTTGCATTCTTTTTAGAGGGTCGTTGAGGCCACTTGGAGGTTTCTCTGTGTCCTCAGGGTCACCTGAGTGGTGCAAATGGTTCCTGTAGTCTGCAATTTTTTCCCCTTTCTCTGGAAATCCAAGGGATGGAGACCCTTGGAATGGTTGTGGGAGGAGGAACGGATTTCCAGAGGAAAAAAATTGCAGACTTCAGGAACTAGGAGCGCCACTCAGGAGACCCCGAGGACACAGAGAAACCTCCAAGTGGCCTCAAGGGCCCTCTAAAAAGGATGCAAATGACCAACTGTCTGCAAGGAGTATCAATCCTTCCCTTCTCCACCATCCGGTCAGAGCGGAAGAAGCTTTTTGGAGGAGAAGCAAAATGTCTTCAAAAAAAAAAAAAAAGCAAGAAAATCCAGTTGCCTCCTGAAAAACGCACCTTTGGGACAACCATGACCTGGATGACGGAGAATCTCTTCCGAGGACAAGCTGAAGATCGTAGAGTGGGAACCGGCCACCCCCAGCCCAAAGAGGATCGCTGAAGGCCGAGAGAATAACCCAAAGTAGCTCAAGACAAGAAGAAAAATTTGATCCGAGTTGTCTTTTCCAGAACTGATAACAATTTGGCAGATTACAGGTCATCCTCGATTTACGACCACAAATTAGCAGACGAGTAGGAAGGGGCCTTGTAGGTCAGGGGTGTCAAAACCCAAGGCCTGGCGGTCAGATCCAGCCCAGATTGTTGTGGAAAAGACAGGACACGAAAGCCAGCTCTTCAGAGAAGGAAAAAGTTTATTGCGCAAGTTCAGAAACAATGGCCTGAACCCCGAATGAAAGCAGGAAATTCCTTTTATAGTTATCACTTTCAGCTAAAGCCATCTGTTCGTTTTGGAAACACCCCTGAAGCTTTGCCCTTGAGTTACAGCAATATTACGTCTACAGGAAGTCATAATACATAGTCAGCCAACGGACAGACATGCATGTTTTTGAGGAACTAATAATGTGTCTACCAGACAGATTTATAGTCAAGCTAGCAAATAGGTTAAAATAGAGACTTTGCTTCAGCAGATTTCATGTGCAGACTTCCTAAAAGCAAACCTTTGCAATTTCTATATATGAACAGTTAAAGCTTAATATCATGAAACCCTAGTTTGGTTCAGGCTTGGGGCCTACTTTGGTTCATTTCATTCATTTCATTTCATTTTATTTGTCTTGTATGCCGCCCACTCCCGGAGGACTCCGGGCGGCTCACAATAGACAAGGGAAAGGGGATAAATAGACAAGACAACACTTTAAAAAAGACGCAACATTCACAATTTCCGTGGGGCTGGATGTTTCACAAGCCCCTCGGCCTGCTGGAGCAGCCAGGACTTGGTGGCTTTGCGGAAGGCCAGGAGGGTAGTAAGGGTCCGGATCTCCACGGGGAGGTCATTCCAGAGGGCTGGAGCTGCAACAGAGAAGGCTCTCCCCCGGGGAGTCACCAGCCGACATTGGCTGGCAGATGGAATCCGGAGACCTAACCTGTGAGATCTTATCGGTCTGAGGGAGGTAATCGGCAGGAGGCGGTCTCTCAGGTACCCAGGTCCGATGCCATGTAGGGCTTTATAGGTAACGACCAGCACCTTGAAGCGGATTCGGAGACTAATAGGTAGCCAGTGCAGCTCGCGGAGGATAGGTGTAACGTGGGTGTACCTAGGAGCACCCACAATCGCTCGCGCGGCTGCATTCTGGACTAACTGAAGTCTTCGAACACTCTTCAAGGGCAGCTCCATGTATAGCACGTTACAGTAGTCCAGTCAGCCTGCCACCTTAAGATCAGGCCCGTTAGGGTGATTAGATCTGACCCGTGGAAACAGCAAAGGACCGTCCCGCGGAGAGAAATGAGCTCAAGAGCCTGTTTTCTCTGAATGAGCGCTCGGGCCGCCACAGGCATCTCCGACACAAGGGACATCGAGCTGGCCAGGCCCACTCTGCCCACCTCACCGAGGTCAAACACAACCCTGATGCGGCCCTCAATGAAATCGAGTTTGACACCCCTGTAGGTCATCTAGTCCAACCACCACCCCGTCCAAGCAGGAGGTGCTACGCCCGCCGCACCCATAATGCAATGCGAACTCCCCCACATGCCCTGCCCCCCTGCATGCATATGACACCTGACGTACTCCCACCACCACACATGCATGTACAGCTGACCCCCTCCCTTCCGCCCCACCGTGTGCATGCACCCCTCCGGTGCCCCGTTTTGAGCCTAGCAGCCTCCTGGGAGCAAAAATGGGCCGGGGGGGGCCCACACCACACCTCTCCGTGCTTTCCCCCAACACCTGTGTATGTTGCATGCACCCCCTGCCCCCTGGGCATCAAGCGCATGCACCCCGCCCCTGCGCATGCAGGGCAGGGACCCCAAAGTCAGCTGGCCAGCAGGAGGCAGGTGCACATGCGCGGTGGAGCTGAGCTGGGGGACAGATCGTGTGCCCGCCGAGAGGGTACTGCATGCCTCCTCTGGCACCCGTGCCCCAGGTTCGCCATCCTGGCCCTACACCATTTCTTTATTTTAAAAGTTTATTATTTTTTTAGCAGATTTTTTTATTATTTTTCCCTTTTACAACATCTTATAGTCATTACATCAACATTGTTATGTCATCATACCTGAACATGTATATAATACTTCGCTTCTATATTTACACACCTTTATACAAAGTTCTATATATATTTATATATAGTTTGTTGGCTTAATTAATTTATTCTTCTTTTGCAGCCATTTGTGCCAATTGTTCCAAATTTCATAATATTCCGACTTTTCTTTATCTTTTAATTTCAGTGTTAATTTGTCCATCTCTGCACAATCCAAAGTTTTTTTAATCACTAATTCGTCCGAGGGGGTATTATTTTGTTTCCAGTTTTTATTTTTAAACAAACATAAACAGACAAAACAAAACAAAGCAAAAACATAAAATCATTTTCCATTACAAACAGTGTGTCGATTGGTTACAAGATTTAGAAATTTCCTGACAGTCAGAACAATGAATCAGTGGAACAGAAGTTGCCTCCAGAAGTTGTGAATGCCCCAACACATGATAGCAATCTTCCAATATCTCAGGGGTTGCCCCAAAGAAGAGGGAGTCAAGCTATTCTCCAAGGCACCCGAGGGAGAATAAGGAGCAATGGGTGGAAACTAATCAAGGAGAAGCAACTTAGAACTGAGGAGGAATTTCCTGACAGTCAGAACAATGAATCAGTGGAACAGAAGTTGCCTCCAGAAGTTGTGAATGCCCCAACACTGGAAGTCTTTAAGAAGATGTTGGATAACCATTTGTCTGAAACGGTATAGGGTTTCCGGCCTAGGCAGGGGGTTGGACTAGAAGACCTCCAAGATCCCTTCCAACTCTGCTATTGTATTATTGTATTAATGAAAAGAAGGACTAGGGGAGACGTGATAGCAGTCTTCCAATATCTCAGGGGTTGCCACAAAAAAGAGGGAGTCAAACTATTTTCCAAGGCCCCTGAAGGTAGAAAAAGAAGCAATGGGTGGAAACTAATCAAGGAGAGAAGCAACTAAGAACTGAGGAGGAATTTCCTGACATTTAGAACAATTAATCAGTGGAACAGAAGTTGCTTCCAGAAGTTGTGAATGCCCCAACACTGGGCGTCTTTAAGAAGATGCTGGATAGCCATTTGTCTGAAACGGTATAGGGTTTCCTGCCTAGGCAGGGGGTTGGCCTAGAAGACCTCCAAGGTCCCTTCCAACTCTGCTATTGTATTGTATTGTATTTTTGTGCATTCTTTCCATAGTCAACACTTATCATTTATATAAAATCACGTATTATCAAATCAAATATGTTTAAAATACCTTATTGTTACTACGTCTCATTGGCTTGACTATCACCATTATTTCTTTATTTTAAATGAGCTATAATAGATATTGGATTCATTTATATTATAAATGACCCTACACCATTTCTGACAGATGGCAGTCCAGTCTCTCTTTCAAAGCTTCCAGTGATGAAGCCGCAGGAAAGGCAGTCCTCAACTTACAACAGGTCATTTAGCAACCGAAGTCACAATGGCAAGGAGAAAAATGTGACTTATGACCATTGTTCACACTTAACAGCCACAGCAGTGGTCACGTGAGCAAAATCCACACGCTTGGCAACTGACTCGTATTTATGACGGGTACAGTTTCCTGGGGGTTTACGTGACCCCCCCATTTGAGACTGTCTGAGATGCAAAGTCAATGGGGAAGCCAGATGGATTTAGTCAATGGGGAAGCCAGATGGACTTCACAACCGTCCTGCTACCTTAACAATGGCATCGATTCACTTAAAGGCGGGGGCCAAGGAAGGTCGTAAAATGGGTCAAAATTCTCCTAGCTGAATTTTGTTCAGCAAAAATGCTTTTTTGCTTAATTTTTTTTTGGTTTTTGGTTAAGCTTAGCAACATAAATGGGGCTCAATTGGGCTTGTACCTCGAGGGTGATTCATGTATCCCCTTCACCCCTCCTGTGGCCTTTTAAGTGGATCTTCCCCACAAAACGTGGTGACCTTCCTAGAAATGGGTCTTTTTGCGCCGTTAGAAGCCATGGATTTGAGCCTACATTTTGCTGCCATGGTGATCCGAAGCTTTCAATAGCCCTATTCAGACCGAAAAGGATTGGCAACTCCAAGAGCATGAAAAATAAGATCGTACTTTCGGCGGGTTAATACCCAGCACAAAAGAAAGAATTAAAGGAAAAATGTGTTTGTGTGTGTGTGTGGGGGGGGGAGAAATATCAATCCCTTGTTATAATATCTGCTCCTTCGCAAAGAAAATTGGAGGTGGGTTTTTCCCCCTACCACCACCACCTGATTTACCACTGCAAATACTCTGCTATTCGGATTAACTGTTTGATCAGAAAAGACGTGTTTTAACAGGGATATTGAGCCTGGATCTTAAGATTGCAACCCGCAGATGGTACGCTTTGACGATGTTCTCGAACGGACTTGCAGAAATTCGAAACGGAGTTTACCCGCTGAGCGTGTAGGTTGCAAACTGAATTATCGCGCAAAGCAATTACCCACCGTCCCGTCCCCCCCCCAGGAAATTCTAAGCAAATAAGCCGAATCCTGTTACACAAAGACCCGTTTCACAGATTTTGAGGGAGTGGGTTTTTTTTCTCTTTGCATTTATACTTGCACTCCTAGGCTGCGTGAATAGAGGGACAGACTCAAGATTACGTGAAGCTTTAAGGCTGCTTTACAACGCCTTGGTAAGGAAAGACCTGGAATAATGGATCCGGTTTTGGTCCCTCTTATTTTAAAAAAAGATTTTTTTTTTATTATAAAATTTTTTTTTATTACATAGACAACACATACACACAACAATAAAAACAAAACAAAACAAAACACACACAAAAAACATCATCACATACAGCATGTCGTTTGGTTACAGGTGTTTTAACATTTATCATTCTTATACATTTATTATTTCATTTAATAGGTTATAATATACAGTTTGGGTTGTTTTGTTTACCCTCCTGTTATAACACCACCTTATTTTCCCTTTCTTTTCTTCCTCCCTCCCTTCCCTACTTCCTTCCTTCCTCCTCTCCTTCCCCTTCCTTCTTCCTGTACCTTTCTCCTACTCCTGCTCTTCCTCTTCCCCTTCCTACCCACTCTCCTCCTCTTTCTCTCCCTTCCATCCTCCTCTCCTTACCTCTTTCTTTTCACCCTCTCTCCCTTCTCTCCTTTCATCCTTCCTCCTCTCCTTCCCCTTCCTTCTTCCCTTTCCTCCTGCTCTTCCTCTTTCCCTTCCTACCCTCTCTCTTTCCTTTTCTCTCCCTTCCATCCTCCTTTCCATTCCCTTTCCTTTCTCCCTCCCTCCCTTCTCTACTTTCCTCCTTCCTCCTCTCCTTCCCCTTCCTTCTTCCCTTACCTTTCTCCTACTCCTGCTCTTCCTCTTTCCCTTCCTACCCTCTTCCCCTTCTCTTTCTCTCCCTTCCATCCTCCTCTCCTTCCCCTTTCCTTTTTCTCTCCCTCCCTTCTCTACTTTCCTCCTTCCTCCTCTCCTTCCCCTTCCTTCTTCCCGTACCTTTCTCCTACTCCTGCTCTTCCTCTTCCCCTTCCTACCCTCTCTCCTTCTCTTTCTCTCCCTTCTATCCTCCTCTCCATACCTCTTTCTTTTCACCCTCTCTCCCTTCTCTACTTTCTTCCTTCCTCCTCTCCTTCCCCTTCCTTCTTCCCTTACCTCTCCTTTCCTCCTGCTCTTCCTCTTCCCCTTCCTACGCTCTCTCCTTCCTTTTCTCTCCCTTCCATCCTCCTTTCCATTCCCTTTCCTTTCTCCCTCCCTCCCTTCTCTACTTTCCTCCTTCCTCCTCTCCTTCCCCTTCCTTCTTCCCGTACCTTTCTCCTAATCCTGCTCTTCCACTTCCCCTTCCTACCCTCTCTCCTTCTCTTGCTCTCCCTTCCACCCTCCTCTCCTTACCTCTTTCTTCTTTTCCCCGTCTTCCTTTCATTCTCTCCTCCTCTCTCCCTTTCTTTTTCTATTGTTGTTGGTGTGTCTATTTTAAATCTCAGTTTATGTTTCCTTGGGATGGTATTTCCGCCAACCCAGACATAATTTAGTATCGTTTCTTATTCCCTTACCTTTGCTAATTTATCCTAACTATATTTCCCCCCCACACACACACACTTTGTATCTCTCTGTTGTATATATACTTATATATTTAATACACACAACAATAAAAAAAACACACACACAAAAAAAACAAAAAACAAAAAAACAAAAACATCATCACATAATGGATCCAGTTTTGGTCCCTCTTATTATAAAAAAAGATATTAAAGATTGTAAAAAAGATCTCTATACGATTTTTAAAAAGCGTTTAGAAAGAGTGCAGGGAAGAGCAAGAAAGATGATTAGGAGACTGGAGGATAAAACATGCGAAGAACAGTTGTCGTTCTGGGATGGTTGAAGGATCCATCGGTGAAGGAAATGGTTCTTTGATGAATAGGATAAACAAGCAAATCCATGTGCCAGGCTTTCTGGCTCATAGACTGCAGGAGAGATTCGGTACAGATATAAGTAGCCCTTAAATGCAGCTAAGTGAGACGTTTGTTAGGGGAATTCTGCCCCGTTTTACGACTTTTCTTGATGTGGTTGTTAAGGGAATCGCTGCAGGGGTTCAGTTAGCAACAGGGTTGTTAAGTGAATCTGGCTTC